>NW_017307270.1:263593-393807 GCF_000935625.1 Nanorana parkeri | reverse complement strand
GGGGGTCAGGGTCTTATGCACAGACATTGTTATTTTGCCTTGTGTACACAAGGTGGTAGTGTCTCTGTATGATCCCATCTTAACTCAAAATATATAAAACATCCGATTGGTACATCTACTTGAGGAATCAGGCACCAAATTATTTCTCTTGCACCGCAGATACAAAGAAAACCACAATAAACTTTCCAACCAGTCCCATCTCTTTAAATTCAAATTACAGTTTCTCCAAGGGATAATTTCAAGCTCATAAGCAGTTCAAAAGCTGCACAGTAAATTGTATAGTGCTAAAATATGTTCAGGTGAATGGTATGCCTTTCATTTAAAAAGAAAGAAAAACTAACTTTTGGCTTCCGTCTCTGTTATCTGGTCTTTTGCCACTTCTTCCTCTTCTTCACACATGGCCTGGAAAATGGCACTCAGAAAAAAGAACAGCAGTTCACATAGTGGGCCTTCAGGATCGCTGCCAACCAAAGCCTCTTCAAGCATCTCTGGAGAAACAAAAATGTGTATAACAATATCAAAATATAAACCTACACATCTATACAATATGAACATTTTTACAAGAAGTTATAGAAATAAACAAAAAAAACCTCCAAAAAACCATAAAAGAAAAAAATGTACACACATACCAAAGGACATTCCATCTGGAAACTCATCCTTAAGTTCAAAGAGTTCTCCGAAAGCGTGAAGGAACTCTGAAACCATAAGAGCATCCCCAAAGCACTCAGGGGGAAGTCTGGTTTTTACAGCAGTGGCTGCAGGAAGCTCCTGAAAAAGACAAATTTTATGCTGCACATTTTAGATAAACCTACAAGTAAAAGTTTCAAAATGAATAAAAAACAAACATACTATACTGAAAACTTCAGACAATCTTATAAAAAGGAAAAAAAATGGCCCTAGGTCTAGAGAGGCAGAACCAGCAGTCAATCAGCAAGCAGGGTGGATCTCGACAGAGTGGCTCTGCGCTCTTAGTATATAGCAGGCAATAGCCCACTATATACTTTTTGGAGTTTTGGGTCACCGGAGGACATTTGTATATGTCCTGCTCTTGACCCTGAAGAGTACTGGAGAAGGAGAAGGTTGGGCCATCATTTTCTTTTAAGGCAGCTATAAAAAAGACACAAATCAATACAGTTCATGTATTCATAAATACATCCTAAATGTAATTGTTTTTCTTTTAAAAGGAAGGTAAAACAGATTTTTTTACATGTATTTTATGTATTTAGTTGTTGGCTAGGCTTTTAGTTTTACATTTATAAAACTTTTAAACTGTTTTATTGTTTTTTCAATAACTATATACAATCTTTGTTTTAGAAAAACACATGTAATACATGACAAAGAATTGTGAGAGCACTATGGGTTACTTTTTACCATGCAAGTATTGTTTCTGCAAACATTTAATACTGGGCGTACCTGTGACACAGGATTCATAGAGAATTCACAGCAGAAGCAATTTCATTTCAGACCGTCTCTCGAACAGAACCTTCATATACCCAGCTGAACAGAGCAGGCAAGTAAGGTGAAAAAATGGGATAAGTAACCACTCAAACCTATTGAGTAGCTTGGGTAAATCTGAACTTGAGCTACGGAGCGCTCTAAACAGACATTTTTCAAAAAAAGCAGCTCAGTGTAAAGGTTTCTAAGGAAGCAAAAAATACTTCTTGCCGAAGAGGCATGGGGGGGATTTGTTAAGATTTGAAAATAAAAAGAAGCAGATTGGTTGCCATGCACAGCTGCTTCAGATTTGATAAATTCCCTTCACAGTATGTCTCCAGCTCACAAATTTTAAAAGCAGTGTAAAGAGACTCCAGCTCCCTCTGCTGGCTGGATTCTATATAATATAGCACAACCCAATATTCACATGCAATATTACACATTTACAAGACCATTTTTTTGTGTGCCCTGATCGGTACTTAAAAAATATATACAAAACCAGTATACATTTCCTTGATTATCTAACCAAACAAGCAGTCTATCCCTTCTAGTAACATACTGACCTTAAGGTCATCGCACTCCATATCCTCCCGCCGTTTACTCCACATTTTTAATCGTTCTGCGTATTTTCGTTTTTCTTCACGGATTTTTTCCCGTTCCTGAAATACAGGCCAACAAAAAGGAATCATTACATCCCTCAGCACTAGAACAGAAACATACTAATCTGAGTACCTAAGATGCAAAGAGCTGCACTTTGAACACAAAGATAGGAGCCAATGCTCTATGAATTAGAGCCTAATACTCAAAACCTTTAAAGATATCTGAGAAATTGATCTGTGCAATTTGTGACCAGAGCTACGAGACGAGGCTACTAAATTTAAACATGTTCACATTAGAGGTGAGGAGATTAAGGGGGGATATGATTTCCATGTACAAAATGTTTAATGGTGGTAGCAACATTAGCGATAAACTGTTTAAAATTAACTCCGTTACAAAAACTAGAGGCCATCACCTAAAATTGATGGAAAAAAAATTCCAGCACAAGGGGCGAAGGGGGTTCTTCACAGTAAGATCAGTTAGGGTCTGGAACTCACTGCCACAGGCGGTGATTTCAGCAAATAATATTGGAATTGTTCAAGAAACTTTTGGACGATTTCTTAAGGGACCGTAATATACAGGGGTACAGGTACTCCTAGAATGAGATCCTAATAGGTTGGACTTGATGGACTAATGTCTTTATTCAACCTCAAATACTATGTAACTATGAATAGGCCCACATTCTTATCACATGCATTTGTTTATTGTACATGAATAGAGTTAGGACTTTACTCATTAAGCGTGAGTGGGTAAAGACAAGTCAAGAAAGTAAAAACAATACATGCACCAAAGTGAAAAAAAAAAACATCTGCACCTAGAGTGAAGGATAATTTTACTTATTTTTGTAATACGGAAATTGAATACCAAATACCTAAAAATACTGGATGGGCATGCTTATAATCCCCCAATGACACTCCACTTGCATGTGAAATATACAGTATTTAACAAAATGAGTCTGGCCAATATGAAATATCAAACTGAATAGACAGGCCAAATATATATGGATGCCTAAGTAACAAAACAGAGGCAGCTGTTAACACAGAGAGAATTAACGCTGTTCTAGAGTGACTTTCTTTATACTCTCACAGCTCACCTCTATCGGTTTAACACAGAAATACACATTACAAGTCTTTTAGATTTAACTAATCCAATTGGGCTGATGTATTAACTAAAGAAAAGAGCACATCATTTATTTTTTGCCAAAAGCAAACAGACAGGTTTCAACCTTCATTTAATGGAACAAGGACTCCCAATGAAGATTTTCCCCATTAGCAATCTTAAATGTTTTACCTCATTTTATGTTGACCAGCTTAAATGCATCAGCCTCAATTATTTCCCCCAAAAGTATGACTGGAAAAGATTGTGTCCCGGCTTCAGTAGAACAATTACCTTGTCTCTTTCTAACTTAATACTTTCTCGCGCTTCTCTTTTCTTTATTTTTTCAACTTCAGCGATCTTCTTGATTTCTTCCTTCTGCTGTATTTGTTCTTGTCTTTCTTTAGCTCTGGACTTTATACGATCAGCACGTTCCCGTCTTATTTTCTCTTTTTCCAGCTCTAAAGAAGATAAGGAAATCCATGAGACCAATAAGAAAATAACCTTAAATTTATTTTCTATGAGTTCATTAAGAGCCTTTGAGCAATAGATCAACCAAAACCAGTGGGTTATAGCACCATCTGCAACAGTAGGAGGCTAGTTTTTGTTTTTTGTTAAAAAATAAAAGATAGATGGCCCAACAACCCTGACCCACCTAAACTACCATTTAGTAGCAAAAAGTACAAGGATAAAACACAAAGATGGCCACAGGCCCAACACAAGAATTTTGTGGTGATCCCAAGAGGCATTACCTGCCCAGGTGAAATTGTCAGTGACTAGAAAAATGTCTAATAAAGGCTTGAGATATGGTCTGCCTAATCTATTTAGAGATAAAAGGTAGCCGCCAGTCCTTTGCAGGCAGCAATCAAGACAACAAATGGGGGAGTCAGTCTTCCTAAAAGAGGAGATGGTTTATAGGTACAACCGTATGGCTGGCCCTAACTACTGTACATCCAGCATATGCCAGACAAGGGGGAAGAAGCACAAATCTCCTAATACAGATGAAAGAATCAGACCACCTTAGGAAGGAAGGAAGAAAAAAAAAAAAGAGAAAGAGAAGGAGAGAAAACATGTAAAAAACGCATCTTACAATGAATTACATTTTTAACATACTGTATTATAAAAAGCATTATACATACACAAAATACATCTGCATTTTTCTTGAGTGAACGAGTCATAAAGGACGGCCCAAGACTTTTGTTTTGCATCCTTACAGAAGTGGGGTAAACAGGTACACTTGCTCCCAGTGATGTTCTTTATGATCTTGCCCAGTATTTTCACAAAAAGGCACCTACAAAAAGGTAGGAACCACCGATGCCTTCTTGAAGGTTTGCTCCCAAAGTGCCAGGAGCTCACCTGCAGCACCACTGTAGTCACCGCCCAGCATAACACCAGAATGCTAGAGTCCAGCTCTTTAACACACAGGTACTTAAGGCCCTGTACCATTCAATCTGTCAGATCAATTGGGCCTGAAGGAGCATGCCTATTTCTTAGGCCAGGTCTTGTCACAAAAGCCTAGCCCAGTCAAAATGTCCCTAGGATACTAAGGCTGAAGCCAAAATCATCCGTAACAAATATACGGAGACAGAATATACGAATCATGCTACCGACACCATCATCTACTTGGCTGACTCCAATAAGGAAGGGGGGGAGGAAGGGGCCTCTTTCTATGGAATGACTGTTCCCTTGTTTAGCCCAGAAACAGGCAGGTTAACAATCAAAAGGGTGGACCACCACAAACTGCTAAGGGACCAAAAATCACAGGTATCCCTAACACTCCGACCCCTCAACTTGCGCTTCTCAGTGTGGGAATTGAAATGTATGCTTTGGAGTTTAGGATGGTAGCAATGCATTTTCTATTTGCAGCTAGACTGCTGATTGCAGGATACGGGAAATCGGTAATGGTGCCTACACTGACTAAAACTCTGTCAAGGGTGAACTCCCAATGCGAATATGAGAAAGCAATGTCTTATCGAATCCAATCCCAAGGCAGGTTTCAATACCTATGGAAATCCTGGTTGAACTATTATGTACCTAAGCCGTAGGAATTTAAGCCGCTGTTATGCCGTAATATATATGATCTTTTTTCACCATCCTGACCTTCTTTCTCTCACCGGTCACACAGAATCACACTGACCGATATTCTTTACTTTCTTTCTCCTTCTCTATTTCGCATTATCTCAGTTCTGACTGTATAGTTGTTGATTTAAATGGCCTGCACAGATAGCCCATACCTACCTAACGTACACTATTTTGTATGTTCATGTGCATTTGTGATATTTGCCTTGCCTTTGTATTGATATATATTTTCCAAATTATGTGTACGCTTTGGAAGTTTTGCACAACTTCTATTGTATCTATCTGAATAATGAATTTGTCATCTGCTACTGACCTATTTCTTAATAAAAATCTATTGTTCAAAAAAAATAAGCCTGGCTTCTACTTGTGTTAGCCAAAGACTAGAGAATTTTCTGCCAACGCATTGGCACCCATTGTGTCCAAACCAGCCCAGAAACCCTCTCCTTTCCCCGGGGGAAGGGATGCAGCAAATATATTGTCTGCACTCAAGGATTTTAGGGTTCCCTCATACGAGCACTTGCAGTCTGTCATGTAAGATATGCACCCCTCCTTTCTCTGAGACATGCAATCTGGGGGGCATAAGGCAAATGGTTTCTGGTTACTCTGCATTCAAGATGGAAAGGGGGTGTCTGGGATGGGATAACTATTTCTTGAACACGAGAAAATACAAAACCCTAGTAAGGTATGAGGACTGAGTGTCCCAGGGGGGAAGTTAGACAAAGTCACTGAAACAGAAACTATGACACTACAATGAACGATTTCCAGTGTTCCTAGGTTTTAAAATGATCTTACCCATAGCTCTGAGCTCCCTCCTGTGCTGCATGATTCTCTCCCGCTCCTTTGCTGCAGCGAGCAGGCTTTGTCTGGGTGTGAGCCCATTGTCCTACAACAGTAATTAGCCATATTAACAAAATACAAACCAAAAAAGCAACGGTTTCTGATAACGGGTAGTTTAAATTTCTAAACAAAGTTTATTCTTACTCTCTACTAAAGTACAAAAAAACAGAATAAACAGATACCCAGAACATCAGGTCTACAAAAGATCATCAAGCATTAGCCATGCTATGCCATACAATTACACAATAAGGAGAAGTGGCCACACATTTACTGGCTTCCACTACATAATTGTTCTTGAATAAGGACAAGAATATGTTATTGTGTTTGTTGCCCAGCTCCAAACATACATATTTTTTTCTTTTTAAGATTTTGGATTGCACAAGGGGATAGATCATCAGTTTTGACAGTTGTGTCTCCATAGAGAACATTTTTTCATCTCTTCCTGTTCTGACACCTATCACCTGGAGAGGAAATCTTCCTTCACGTGAATAGCAGCAACAGAATCTTCACAGGATCTTCTAAAACTTTTATGCTTTACTACAAGTGTTTTTAATGCTGTCCATGTCACAGTTGAATCCGATCAGATGGATAGGAAAGCTTCCGAGGACATACACAGGAATAAAAACCCAACAGAGGTTGTAACCTTGCCACACTATTCAAAACAAAGACCTTTGTCTGAAGACAGACTAACGCTGGCCATACAGATTATCCTGCTGGATAGTGTAGGACCATGCATGGACTGAATTTTGGCCGATTCAGCAGAATCCTTGTGTTGCCAGCTTTACAGATCAGTAAGATGGAATCAATGCACGTCTCCAACTCCCCCTTCGTCTAGATATGCCATGTAATTTACCTTTTTAACAGGTTTTCGATCTGCTGAAGGCTCAAACCTAGGAGGCTCATCAGGAAAGTAACGGAAGTAATTCTTTTCCAAGATCTGGTACTTTGAAATTGAGCTCGACTTAAATGTAAAAAAAAAAGTGAAAGTTAGTGAAACTTAGTTGTCTAGATTACATTTCTATGACCTCAACTATAGAAACTCCCATCCTTTACCTTAGGCTTTACAATTCCATTCTGTATTTCACAGTGCAACTTCAAAAAATATTTCAGTCTGTCTTTAGAAAACAGGGAAGACTTTCGACTAGAGAAAGATAAAGAAAAATGGTCAAAGGTCAATACAGTAAGCTTTATGTATGCCAGACTAGCAGCAGTTTATAGCCATTTGTGTATTCACACATTTAGGAAATCCCTATAGCTTAGCATAGGTTTATCTAAATGCAATAAAGACCATCTAAAAGGATTAGTGCACCTTTAGTGCTGACAGCCATATCCAATATCGCCAAATCTTCTGCAGAAAAATTTACTTCACACTTGACATGTGTAGAAAGAGTGGTATACACTGCCCCATGCATCATTCCTTTCCTCCAGTACTACCAATGATCTTCTAAAATCTTAGGCATACACAAGTCTGGCCACTGAGAAAACAGGCATCTGTTGGCACATGCAGAGAGCTACAGATGAGGATAGCTAATCTTTATGGCAAGACCACAAACTACTTACCTCTGCTGGAAGCATCGTAGGAGAGGGCCAGCAGTGTAAACAAATATTTACACACGTTTGCCCCCCATTTTCTCTGAGTCCATCTAGTGATATTAAAGTGTATACTAGGGCTCAAAATGTACAAGTTATAAAATCAATAATGTCATATAAAAGAGGGAACCTGACAGAAGTTCTAAGTATTCCCCACTGTAATCATCATGGGGAAAATGTGGCTATGAGGCTCCAGTAACTAAATTGGTGAGAGATAGTAGTGTTTCCAGTTATTACATCTCATATTGTCAACCTTATAGTGATATTAAAGTCAACAGGATTTTACGCAATTTCAAATGCTGACTAAAATCACTTAGAATGGATGCTGCTCCTGATATTTAAAAGTTTTAGACTGGGTTCACACCTGGGCGTACCGAATATGCGCGTTTGCACCACGATTTGCGGTAAAAGAAAAGCGCGACAAACACGAGTTTCCGAGGGCTATCCGGCTGTATCCTAATGGATACGCGCGGCAAATATGCCCTCAAAGACGCTCCGGTACTTCTTTGGGCATAGGGCGCTTTTCAGCGCGTTCCCACGCGCTGTAAAACGCCCAGGTGGGAACCATACCCATAGGTCAATTATTGGTTTTCACATGTTGAGCGTTTTACAGCGCGTAGGAGTGAACCAGGCCTTAGTTTTCCTGCAGTATCAGCTGGTCCCCAGAGCACTGGAGATATAGGGACATGGTGTTTTAGGGAGGCTCCTTTCCCCTGCAAGGTCCTATGAAGCCACCCTTATGTGTACTAGTAAGCCGTGTGCCTCTTTACAATCACAGCAAATCAAGCCACCCCACCCCCTCTGCTCCCCTCTCCTCCCTTCTTCCTCCAAGCTAGTAGATGTACATTTACTGGAGACTGCTCTGTCCCTTGTGATCTTGTACTGGACAAGAAGTTCAGAGGCGTTGATCCGAGAGAGTTGCAGATGTTCTGAAACTAGGATTGTAAGTGATGGGGGAATATTTTAAAGAAATACTTTGCTGAGCAATGTATATATTTTAAGGATTTGGATTTATTATTGAAAAAAGTTTGAGAGTTTAATACTACTTTAAGGAATCACTCCGAATGTCAGGCAATCCTTGCTGAACTACCCAGAAATCCAGAAGTGGGTAGCCCTGTTAAAACCAATCAGCTAGTCAAACTTCACCTGAAGTGGAAAATTCTTAGTCAAACAGTGACGGTATCCATTCAGATGCACTCAATGTTTAAAAATATTCAGCGATCTGCAGGTGCTAGCTGTCTGAATACAGCAGCCGGTAGAGTAGAATTCTCCATCTACATGAGCGATTTAATCCAACTAATTTAACAAGATAAATCTGCAAGTGTATGGCTAGCCACACACTGAAAGTAAAAAAGTTGTTTTCCTGTCTTGCAGCTTTTTTACGAGTGTAACTGGATCCTATCACATCCCATGCTGCATTATTCCTGCTGCCTTACAAGGTCCACAGTCCCAATACATACCTGACTTGGCATTGTCTGACAGTCACAGATTCATACATTGCTTCTACAACAGGCTTCACTTTGTACTTGAATAAGGTAGGATCGATAGGCTCAATTTTCTTCCTACAAGAGGCAAAAAAAAAAAAAGGCACAAAAATGAAACGAAATCCTTCAAAATCAAAAATTGTAAACAAGCCAGTATTTTTTGGATTTATAAATGTGTGTGGTGCACTAGTAATAGACCATTTTCTCTCTCTCTTGAGAAACAGGTGAACCACAAACAAAGGTCATACAGATGAATAATACTGGCTGATCAGAGCTAGAAACATACTAAGCTTGATAAGAGGTTTAGCCTTCATACCAATTTATTGGCAAGCTACAAATTACCTTCTGGGTGAATTCATTCTGTGTTGCTTTTTATATTTTATAGAGCTGGACAAATTATCAAGACTGCAGACATACTACAGTGTATGGTCAAAATATGTGACCATGCCACTTGTGGTTAGAGACATGTCACATAACAGTGATAGATAGCACTGCCATTACAGCACTTCACAGTTCAATGCTGCCACTTTCAAAAAGGACTGTTGGGGTCCAAGGGCCACACAACAAGTAGCAAAGGCCTGTATGTGGGCCTCCGGCTGCAAGTTGGGTACCAGTGCGCTATAAGCCATCTCACCACCCCAATCTACCAATGGAGGCCCTTCAAAAAAAAAAAATCCACCTACAAAAAGCACATGTCCACACTACTCTGCACCTGCCACAATCACTGATCAGTGCCTGAGCAAATCTATTGCCAGACAGGGAGCTGTAACATAGGGAGGTATGGGTAGATAAGATGCAGGCAAATACAGACTTACAGAATTTCTGTATGATTTCTGGGGGGCTCCAGCAGTACATAAGCCTGCAATAAAGGAATTATCTTACATTTCTTTGAGCTACCAAATGACAGATTTGCTTTTAGAAATTTTCCATGTAGCCACAGCCCAAACCCAAAATATTTAACACGTTGTTTAGGCAACATTAAAAAGTGTATTTCTACTTTTGCAGCCTAATAGAGATAACGCCTATTTATATCTGTTACAACGAGGGGGTAAGTATGGATCTGGATGGAGGGAGGGCTGTGGATGTGGTATATCTGGATTTCGCAAAAGCTTTTGATACGGTACCTCATAAACGCTTACTATACAAGCTGAGGTCTATGGGCATAGATGGAAGGGTGTGTACGTGGATAGAGAACTGGCTAAAGGAACGGGTACAGAGAGTATCAATAAATGGTACCCTCTCAGACTGGGCAAGTGTCATTAGCGGTGTGCCTCAGGTTTCTGTGCTGGGACCCATGCTATTCAACCTGTTTATTAACGACATCGGGGACGGAGTAAACAGTGATATCTCAGTGCTTGCCGACGATACAAAAATTGGGAGGGTAATAGAAATGGACCAAGATAGTATAACATTACAGGAGGACCTGGATAAAATAGGGGAGTGGGCAACTATGTGGCAGATGAGGTTTAATGTCGATAAATGCAAAGTTATGCACTTTGGGATCATAAATAAGCAAATGGGTTATACAATTATGGGTATGCCGCTAGGGAAGTCGGAAATGGAGAAAGATTTGGGGGTCATTGTAGACCACAAACTGAATAAGGCCTGGTTCACACCTGAACGTTTTGTAGCGCGTTCAACGCTCGACGAACGCTCTACAAAACGCTCAAACATCTAAATCCCATTATATTCAATGGGTCTGGTTCACATCTTGCCGTATTTCCGCCCGTCCGAACGCGACACAAAACGGCCTACGCCCAAAGAAGTACATGTACTTCTTTGGGGCGCTTTGGTCTCGCGTTTCCATTGGGATACAGCCAAGTAGCCCACGGAAACGCGCGTTTGTCGCGCGGTTTTTTTACCGCGAATCGCAAATGCGCATATTCAATACGCCTAGGTGTGAACCCAGCCTAATAGATTATAGTGCCAGGTTGCTGTAAGCAAAGCAAGCAGAATCCTGTCCTGCATCAAGAAGGGAATGTTTTGCAGGGATAAGTCTATAATTATGAGGACTAGAGGCCACCACCTAAAACTGGTAGAAAAAAAATTCAAACACAAGGGGCGAAGGGGGTTCTTCTCAGTTCGCACGGTTAGGGTCTGTAACCCACTGCCACAAGCAGTGATTTCAGCAAATAGTGTGGAATCATTCAAGAAGCTTTTGGACGATTTCCTGAGAGACCGCAATATACAGCTTCGTGCGTGAGGGGGCGTGGCTGAGCGGACGTCTAAAGACGCCCAGTCAGATCTAGAGAGCTCCTGGCTGGACGTTTTTTTTACAACGGCCGGCCGGGAAGTGGTTAAGTCAGGACAAGTAAAAGAATTCATCATGAATTACTTTCTGTTACGTACACATTATTATTGCTTAAGCATACGTCACATTAAATTAAAGCCCATTTTGTCCTTTTAAAAAACGGTATATATGTAGGGGCAGTGAATGAGGAAGTTGAAACAATGGTTAAACACATAGCAAAAATGGAAAAATTGCTCTGGTGATCAGGAATGAAAACATTTTCTGAAGCGGTGTCACTAAGGGATAAACGTGTTCGTAACATCTAAACCTCCCCCCACTAGTGTAAAATTAACACATTTCGTAAATTTTAAAGTATAGCATACATCACAAAACAAATAAAAATTAACCCCCCCCCCCCCCCCCAAAAAAAAGAGTTTATGCTTCACTTTTTAGTACCTTTTGACCCACCTACCTGAGGACTGGTTTTACTATTTGAATACTATATTATTTTCCATTTTGAAAGGAAGATACAGATGTTCTAGCTTACAGAAAAAGAACCAAGACAGAATGCACCCGTCTATTTCTAAAGGGTTATCCTATTTTTTTTCCATCATCGTAAAATGCTTTTCTTGGAGTCCATTGACAGACACAGGTACCACCCTTTTGTGTTTATGATCATGCTCTCTGCACAGTTTGCTATGAAACTGGGTATGCTTGTAGTAGCAGACAATCCTTTATTTTCTTTCTCATTCACTTAGGGACACAGCAGTCCTAATCCTTTGAGATATCCAAAAGCAGTATGAGGGGTCGGCAACACAGCAAATGCTAACAGGTTCAAGAAAAAAAAAACATAACTGGGGACTGCCTGCACAGCTCAGACAGCCACCTGGAGGACCTTTGGTATAAAGCAGGAATCAGGAGAGGCCTTATAATCCACCCGAGAACATGTGACCACATATGATGGAGATGGGTGGAATTCGATCCTTGCGCCCGTAAGCTTAAATAATGGCCTGTCTAAGCCATCTAGAAATGGTGAAATTATACCCAACCATTCAGGATCTACGATCTGTTGCCCTGTGTCCTTCAATGAACGGGAGAGAAATGGTGCACCTTACCGGGACCATCTGGAATTACTTAAAGGATATCTTTTTTTCTGAACGAGCCATTGAGGGAAATCTCCTCTTGATGAACAGGAGCCGTAGAGAGAGACAAAAGAACTGTGTCCTTGTTGAGATGAAAAGGCAGAAATGATTTTAGGGAGGGAAGTTCTGGGCCTTTACACCACTTTGTTCTTGTGTAGGACCAAAATAGGTTTATAAGGCAGGATCCACTGGCGAGAACATAGCTCTAGAAAGTGCTTTCAGCCACAAATCGGTGGGGTCCTTAACCTCATGCCGCCCGGCCGTTGTGAAAAAACGGACGGCTGACTCACACGGCCGGGTTGCCGTAATTAGACGGCTTATTTTCTTCTTTGCGTGCGCACGGGCAGAAAAAAACGGCCCGTTCTTTACAGCCGTTACCGGCTGTTTGACATACATACGATCGGCGGCTCTATAGCCTGCTGATCGTATGTATGTGCTGGCTGGCTGCGCGCCCCACCTCCTCGAGTGCCGCCGCCTCACCTTCAATCCCGGAATCCACTAGCCCATCTGCGGCCTGGGACCGGCTTGGGAGGGCGTCAGGAGGTAAGATGGGAGGGAGATCAGCATTTTCCTCCTTGCTGCTCTCCCTCCGTAGTGTAGTGTCAGTCATCTGGCTGCTATAGCCAGAGAGAAGAAGCTGATGAAGCAGATCTCTGCCATGGAACCCAGGGTCCAAATATCACTTTCAAGATATTCCTGCAATGTCCAATCCAGCAGGGTCCAGACACAGTACTTTGTGAAAGAAAAATATAGTCTGTATCAGACAATTACTACAAGCAAAATACTTTAGTACTGCAGTGCACGGATGCTACAAGTATTTACTTCTCTTAGGAACCGACAGTAACAATGTAGCCACAGCATAGCAAAGTTAATTCTTATAACAGTTTGATTTTGGGAACGGTCATGTTTACTTTTGTTTTATGAATAAACCCTATTACCATTAACACTAAGAAGACGCATGATAGAACAGGCTGGAATATTAACAAATATGCACATAGCAATGGTTTAGTTTAAGGTCTGCTTACCAGCTGTCTGGTACAGTAGGCTCCTCATCATCGCTATCACTGATGACAATGGTGTCATTGTTGACGTCATGACCGTTTGTCATCCCATTCTGTTGTGGAGGAGCTTTGATCTCCAAAATTGTGCACTCCAACCTGATACAAAAATATAAAAAGTGAGCCACTGATAATACAAGTTTGGACTCCTGATACATGCTACTGCTTCAGTGATATATTCAAACTAGCAAAAGGCAGTTCAAATCAAGCTGCAGATCCTTCATTGTCTTTTAAATCCACACAGCCAAGAACAAAGATTTATATTATATTATATAGAATGACATTTTAGAAAAAAAATGTATACCTTAAAATTTTATTTTCATGTAAAATGTTTCCTACATTTGATACAGGTCAGTTACAAAGTTACATCTTTCACAAGTCAAGAAATAATCAAAAAGTATCTTGTTTTAAGTCCTAAAATAGACTAGGAAAGATTAGAACCCATCACGTTTTGTTTGCCACCTATGTCCCCACTGGGTGGATTCACATCCTCTATTTGTCCTAGTGAACACTGTCAGCGGGAAAGAAACTAATAGGAAATCCAATTTTTTCGCAGCTGCCACAACAGGAATAGACTGGAAATCCTCCAATGGGGACACCTGCTCTGCTAACCAGGAGGGGACTTCTCACTATGTACTTACTCCTACTACCTGTCTATGTCTATGGGACAGAACGTAAAAGAAAATCTCCCCAATGGGACACAAGACACCAAAAACAAGACACCAAAAAATAAACCGATAGGGCTTTAATCCTTCATTACAACATCCTAAACTGAAGTTAACATATTAGCTCTAAATACATTTTAAGATTACATATGTGAAAGAAGATGAGGATAAAGATGCGGATGACCGAGTCCCTGATCTCTCATAGATTGCTAGCCTAATTAAATACCCTGTTTTATTACTGTCCCGTAACCCCTTTGAGATTTGGCTGCATTCACCCCCAGCGAACCATCTCTGGTCCAATGTCCCTATATGTCAAATACAGCAGGCCATATTTCGGGTGTTTATTATGGGTTGGGATTATAGATGATATGCTTCTGGGTAGCCCCTATTTCCAATCCTTTGCAAGGAGAGGCTGATCCTCAACCTCGAATGTTCTGCCCAGATGTTCATAAACTATATAAAGGCAAAGATGGGTGTGGATAATATTGAGGCTGATACATTTAAAAATGTAAAACTGATGAACATAAAATGAATAAAATACACCGATTCCCAAAACACACACCTAATCCTTTCCTTCCAGCTTTCTCATTTCTAAAAAGAGAGGTAAAGCCAAACTTATTTTGGCTTTACTTCTCTTCTGGGTTATAGGAGTACATTTACCGTTATCTGCCGATATTGGAGAGCTGTGTTGCAGCCAGGACGTAGCCCAACAATATTGTGGGAATCCACCCCAACTACCTAAGTGACAGCTAGCTGTGCCCGCCCACTATCATGTCTGTTCCTCCAATCAGTGCTGTGCAATGCCATCATGTTTAAAAAGGATGTTAGTTGAAAGATTAACAACAAAGCATGAAGACTGACTGTAAAATCCAACTATCAGACAAAATCAAGAAGAACTTCAGTCATTGTACTATCAACACTCATCGTATTGTAATCAACTAATTTTTCATAAGTCTTTCAGTTCTATAATGTGCAAAAATCATTACCTTGCTCCACTGTTTCTCACAACCATAACAGTTTCACTAACAAAGAAGCGATCCTTCACATATTCATATATATCATCGCACAGGTCTGTTAGTTTCTGATGACTGGCAAGTGTAGCCAGATATAGTGCTGGAACCGCTATGGGCTCGGGGAAATTATGCAAACTCTTCTTTACTTTCTTCTCAGACTCCAGCGCTTCTTGATAGGTGAGTCCAGACTTTCCCGTGAAGGAGCAGCTCCATACAAGGCTGTTGCACAGAATAGTGCGCTCAAAAAACTCACTGTGTTAAAAAGAAGGAAAAAAAAAAAAAGGTGGAAAAATATTTTAAAATAACTAAACATAAGAAGCCTGGAAATACAGAAAACTTACAAGCAGGGTGAGGACTGTATTACAGGATGCATTCTGTACACCGTAAAAAGGCTGATTGACTCCGTTAGTGTGGTTAAAGTAAAATGAACGGCTTGCTATATAGAAAGACTAAAGCACCTACCTATTTTAGTCTTACGTTAATGACAGTAACTGCACTACTTTGAGACAGAAACCTTAGAATGGGAATCATGTAAGGCAAAGTGTACAACATCCTATACAACATACTCCTCCAAGCTTACTTGCTCAGCATGACACCCAGCAAACTGCTATTTTTCAGAGGGAAAGTTTCGCAATAGCAACTATAAAATGGCCACAGTAACGACATGTGTTGAAGGGCAAACATAGCTTACTTTTGACATAAGTTTGAGAAGCTTCTGAGATCATTCAAAATGTACAGACAGGTGCAGTTAACCTGATTCATGCTGCTTTTGCATTCCCATAGTATTATCTGGTGAGAGGAACAGTTCTGATGTGAACAAAAGGCAATGAACACAGGTCATTAGAGTCATATGCAACTGTGCTACAAATACCAAACCAAGAACTTGGTAAATCCATTACCCTTCATTATTTTCTACAGGGCACAGAGTATCTGCCCCCTTCTCCACCCTCCCCTTCCTTCCATCATTTACATCTAAAACTGGTCATACAACCACAATGCAGTTCTGAAAAATAACCCTTTTTGTAAAACTATATATATCTATACATATATATATAGAGATATATCTTATTGATACAGGTAATGAGTGCAGGACAGAGGAGCCTCTTAAAGAAGAAGGTACAGGTCTGTGAGAGCCAGAACTCTTGCTTGTTTGTAGGCGACCAAATACTTATTTCCCACCATAATTTGCGAATGGTTTCCACCTCTCCAATGGTAAGACACGGGGAAAAAAAAAAAATGTATGACCTACGTGGTCATCATCACTCTTTAGCATACCATAGCTAGACGGGCCTGAACCGGAAAATGTTTAGTACCCATAATACTATAGCAGTATCCTCCATTTTTGTGGCAGGTTGCAGGGCCCCAAAACTCACAAGAAGTGCGCACTGTTAGAAGTTTGAGATCAGGTCTCTAATCCATATAGGAAATCTAACAAGTCAGGTATTACAGAGCTTTGCTCACTCTAAGAACCACCTGTGCTCAGCAAAGACCTCAAAACAGCAGCAAATAGATTTACTGATAAGTTATGAACTCTACATTTAACTGTGAAACACTAAAAGAACCACAAAACCAACCATACACAAAGATAAACAAAGGAAATTACAAAGATTAACATTTTGTACCAAAAATGTCCAAAAGGATTACATGGATTGGGAGAAAATAGGTGAAATCCAGCAGATGAGGGCAGTAGGTTTATGTAAATGACAAAGTTTCGCTTAGGAAAGCACATGTGTGCAGTTTGCTCCCAGAACAATAACTTCCAGTTGTAAAATACATATTGCCAAGCACTCAGATTACATGCAGGCTTTGTGTCTTCAGATGCTTTCTACTGCAACCGACAACTCAGCTGCTGCACCAGCCTCTCTGCACGTCTGCTGTGTTCAAAGGGAACAGTCAGGGAGTTGTGTCTATCTCAAACAAAAGCAACTGAAAACAAAGAGAAGGAAGATGGCCAGCATGAAATCACGCAGGACTGCGAGCCCTGATAAGTTACTGCCAGCAATGTATTATCTGACTGATCATTAAAAAAAAAAAAAGTACAGAAAAGACAAAAAATGACAAATTACAAAAACCAAAAAGTGTAGCCACATGTGAGGACGGGTACAGGGAACGGGTAAAAGTACTTCACAGAACAAATGCATAGCAAGCCGGGCTTTCATAACAAAAGTGGACAAGGAAAAACTTAAATATCAATGACAACTCCAGAGGATCTGAAAAGAAAAGTCAAACTACGAGGGACTTCAAACACTAGCCGATAACTACCTTGCCAGCAAGTCCCTCAGCACCGACATAAGAAACCTGTCATGGAGGCTGCCACTGCTGTCCTCTCTTTCTGAAAATACTAGTTTGCAGAAACTATGGCAGTCATATTAGCCCACTTGCTTCAATACCATCAGTCACTAAACAGAACCAAGTGTTTAAATAATGACGTCTGGCTATTCTTACCATCATACTTCTTCCTGGTCAGCAACTTCAAGTATGAAAGCCAATATGTCACCATAGCAGCCAGGCAACTAACATTTTGTAAGCTTTGAGCTTACTCTAGGATTGGACTATTACTTTAGGAGAACAAAAGCACTGGCTCCTTGCATCTCAGGGGTTATATCCATAAATGTGCACTTTGTGGTTGTACATGGCATTTCTATTGTTCCATGAGGACAGATCAATCCCATCTTCTCTCCTGAATTTCACCACAAGCTCCCAACTCAAAAGATACAAGGCCCCATTCACACCAGTGCGACAGCGTTTCTTCACGTGTTTTTTGTAGCGAGTATTTCAGGCGTTTTATGTTCATATGTCACAGCATTTTTTGAAGCTTGTTATTAGTTGTCCTATGAGAAGCAGGCTCAACTGCTGAAAGGCGCATAAAAACGCACTGATCAGCGCGTTTCCATTGGTCAATGGAGCAAAACGAGCTGATCAGCGCGACAAAAGAAGCTCAGGGACTATTTCTGTGCGTTCACGTGAACGGCCTCCATAGGAATGTATGGGATTTTATTCATATGCGTTTCAGTGCTGAAAAATCCGCTCGGCAAAACCGCCCGTGTGAATGGGGCCTAAAGCAGCAATTTCTAGCTGTTTGCAGCTACCTGTTGTACATCTTTACAATGCAGATTATATTTTACAGTAACACTTAGCTTTTCTAATTTACAATAATTAGAGGTGAAGGGGATTACCATCCTGCCCCTCTAATAATCACCCAAAGCTCCCAAATCAATAGATACGGGGGGAAATTATCAACAGTGGAGCAGACAGAATCTGGAGCAGTTGCCCATGGCAACCAATCAGCCTCTCTCTCTCTCTTTCATTTTCAAATCTTAACTGAACTAACGAGAGAAGCAGACAGGATGCCATGGGCAACTTTTCCAGATTCTGTCTGCTCTAGTTTTCATAAATCCCCCCATCGAGTTGCATTTTGTGGCTGTGCTTATTGTTAGCATCCACCTGGGTCACAGCAGGACTTGATGGTTACACTTAATATTTGACACCTTTAATAATGACAGATCAATCACCCGCAGCCTCAGCTCAAAGAAGAATACTCTTTATTTCATTTTAAATACATTCTCTGTGTGGAGAGTCTGCCCTTTACTAAGGCCCCGTTCACATTGAGCGGTTCGCAAATCGCGCGTTTGTCGCGCGATTTGCATTTTGCGCGATATTGCGCAAATGCTTGCATTGAGCAAGCTTGAATCGCGGCTAAATCCGCTCCAAAAAGGGTCCTGCTGTAGCGACACACGACCCGCGACAGCAGGACCCTTTGCCCCATTGAGAAGCATTGGAGAGCGATATCGCGCAGTAAATTGACGCGATATCGCGGGAATTACCGCGTGATAAATCGCTCAATGTGAACAAGGCCTTAAAATGTACATCCAGACAATGTTTTTGGTGTTGGAAAGTGTGGGAAGGGAATAAAACTTCCGGGGGGATTTGTACTTGTAGCTGGGAGCCAGATGGAGATATTCTGCCTCACTAAAGCTGGAATCACACCAATGTTTTCATTTTCTATTGAAATCAACGGAAACGCATCAAAATGTGCATTGTATTGCGCTTTGGATTGAATGATAATGCGCTCACATGTGTCGCCATGTGATTTATTAGGCTTCTACAGATTTCAATAAATACATTGAGCAAAAATGCAAATCTAGCCTGTCAGGGTGACAACAGTTTAACCAGACAGACGCAGACAGAAAACTGTACCAGGGACACAGTGACAAAGAGATGACCGGTGTCCCAGCATTCCTCTACGTTGTGTTGGAATTCCGATGGAATTTTCCCTCACTTCCTGTCTGATTTAATCTTTACTGAGGGACAGGAAGTAAGGAGAAATCGAACAGAACTCCCAAAAAACAAAAACCAGACAGGTGTTCCAATACTGCCCCACTCTATCCACAATGAAAAAAGAAAAACGTTTGGCCGGACATTCCCTTTAACTAGTTCTGGCTTTTCCAATCACTGTATCCCACACAGTAAATATTGGGGTACACATGTACCTCACATACAGTACCAGTGACCGGCACTGTACATATTGAGAGTACATATGTACCTCACAAACAGTACTTCCTGTGACCAGCACTGTACATATTGGGATATACAGGCACCTCATACACAGTACCTCCTATGACAGGCACAGTACATATTGGGGCACACATGTACCTCACACATAGTACTTTCTGTGATGGGCACTGTACATATTGGGGTTACACATGCACCTCGCACACAGTACTTGCTATGATGGGCACCGTACATATTAGCAGTACACATGTACCTCACATACAGTATTTCCTGTCACCGGGACTGTACATATTGGGGTACACATGTACCTCACACACAGTACTGCCTACGGTATGACTGGCACTCTTCATGTTGAAGGTACCTCACACAGGCACTGTACATATTGCAGGTACACATGTACCTCACACAAAGTACTTCCTATGACTGGCAGTGTACATAGTGTGGACACACATGTACCTCACACACAGTACTTCCTATGACTGGCACTGTACATATTGTTGGAACACATGTACCTCACACAGTACTTCCTATGATGGGGACTGTACATATTGGGGGGGTACACATGTACCTCACACACAGTACTTCCTATGACTGGCATTGTAGATATTGGTGGTACACATGACCCTCACATACAGTACTTCCTGTCACTGGTACCGTACATATTGGGGGTACACATGTACCTCATACAGTACTAGTGCCTGGCACTGGACATATTGAGGGTACACTCGTACCCCACACACAGTACTTCCTGTGAACTGCCCGGCATACGGCTAAGGATCGCCCTCATATTATGACATGTGCTGGGAGGGAAGTTGTGGAGTACAATGGCAGGACAACAAAGACAGGATCCGGCTTCTTACTCGTAGTCCCTGAACACCTCGTTAGTCACCCGGCAGTAGAAGAGGCGCTCGGTAGGCTCCAGGTCTGCGGGCGGCGGAGTGCGAGTGAACGGTTTCCGGTGTAGCAGCGGCATGGCACTGAGGAGATACAACACATACAATTACACAACTTATCATGGCGACCACCGGGCCCGCCGCGAGAGTGGCGCTCCACCTCTAATAGGACTTAGGAAAACATCGGTACCCATGTGATCTCCGGTGATCCGCGTTCAGCTGGACGGCTCCCCGGTGATCGCCTCGCGTTCAGACAGTCCCGCCGGGAACTTCCGGTAGCGAGCAGCTGGAGGACGTCCGGTAGGCGGGAAGAGGTGGAGGTGGCGAGCTGTGTTGTTGTGTCGGTTTTGCCGCTGGCGGGAGAGGGAAGCGTGATCCGGATCTTCCCCTATTGTGTGCTGACAACACTGCCCTCTCCGTCACTCCTATTGGTGGCTATGTTCCCTACGTGCGGCCTGCTCGTCCCTGAATGCTGTAACCCATAGCAACCAATACACGACCTCTGGCCATGGCAGGCCAAAGCCAGATGGAGTTTGATTGGTTGGTTAGAGGATCACTGTGTCTAAATGTATTCTGATAACTGTGTGGTAAATACATGTCAATAGTATACTACAGGAATTCATTTTTTTTTTATTGCACATAATTATATTTCCCTCCACTTTTCCATATAAACTGCCCTAATAAAGACAGTAGAAGGGCTCATTCTCACATACAACAATGTAATCATTCTGGCTATTTTCTCACAGCAGGGGAAGCCCATAGATATGAATGACTGTAGGTGATTATACAATTGTATGTTTGTAAACCCATATACAGTGTACGGGGTGCTTTTCCAAATGTGGGCTTTCTCTGTTTGGGGAATAAAGCTGACCATACAATGTTACAAGCGTTGATCAAGGAATCTCCCTCTGCCTTCATTGTATTCTGACAGTGGCCAGCTTAATCAAGAACCAGCTGAAATTCGCATAGTGTATGGTCACCAGTCTCTACGTGGGATTACAGCCATTTATGACTATGGCCAGCTGCATAAAGCAAATGTGCTTTCCAGCGCAGAATTTTTACATGGCATGCACTAATGCACTCGTGTGGATGAGCCCTTAAAGTGCACTTATCCTTTTTTGCTCTAGCCCACCATCCACAGAGCGTACTTACCTAGATCTAATGGCTGCTGCCTCCGGAGATTGTTTACATCCATCGCTACAAGTCTTAAGCTGCCCACACACTTGATGAACTGGCCGAAATTCGCACAGTGGGTGCCGCTGTCGGCACCCTTCCAGCTGCCATCCCTCAATCAGTTGATCAAAGGAGCCAGTTGGAAAATCTTCAAACGAACAGAGCTGGCAGCCATTGAGCTGCCGGCTCTGTTCGGTTATTCTGTCAGCTGCCGCCGTCAGAATACAATGAAGACATGAGGAGATTCCTTAATTAAATGGTTATTAAACCCTCATTGTTTTTTGCATATATCTACTGCTAGTGAGCAGTAATATATATGCAAAACTATTTTTTTTAAAAACCTTTTCAAAGGGTTAATACTTACCTGTGTCTCTACTACGCGCTCCCGTCCGAACATCTGAAAATTTATCAGGCGGCCACAAAGGATCTTCGGTCGGGCGCATGCGCAGTTTAGATCTTCGGACGGGAGACGAGGAGAGACACAAGGTAAGTCTATGGAGCAGCGTGCACCCGCACAGACTCCGTGGGACATGAGAAAAGAGGACAGAGGAGTCAGCGCTGGATCAGAGACCCGTACCAGTGCTGAGGGACAGAAGAAGATGATCGGATTAAGAGGTACTCTAACCCTGGTAAGCAGTGATGGAGGAATCTTGTATATTTTCTTCGTTCAGCCCGGAAGTTGAATGAAAGAAATATTACAGTGTATGGGCAGCTTCACTCTCCTGGCCTTGTGTGCATATGTGGAGGCAGAGGGTGGGTTAGTTTAGGTCACAGCAAAGGGGCAAGAACCAAGTGCACTTTGTGTTGGGCCTCATTCAGACAGGGCAGACGCGCCTGTGCGGAGCGCACGCCCGTAAAAGAGCTGATCCAGGGAGGGACAGGTGCTGCGTGTAATTGCACGCGGCAGCGCGTTCTTCCCTATGGGAGGATGTGGCTGTACGCTGTCATGCACACACCAGAACTTGCACATCTGTCTGAATGAGGCCTTAGAGTGCACTTGTCCTTTAAAGTGGAACTAAACATGAAATGTATTAAAACACTAGCAGATTTATATTTTTGGTAGAAGAAACTATATCTCTCCTGCAATAAAACCTTTCCCCCCTGTCTTCTAGCAGTTTTTTTATTGAATTGTACACTGACAATCATTCAAATGCAGCTTACTGTATCCATCTCAGGGTAAATTAACTCCTGTGTGCAGGCGTTGCATCATCTTGCCCCAGACAATAAAGACAGCTGAAGACTTCTGAACTCGGGAGAAGATGGAAGCACCAGCGACGAGGGAGATCATGGATGTCACAGAGCTGAAGGGGGGCACTTTAGGAGTGCCATAATACTCTGTGCCTACAGTTGTGTGAAAAGGAAAGCACACTCTGCTACTTAGCCTCTTAGGCCTTGTTCACACCAAATGCAGGGCAGATCCGGTCAGGTTTCTGCACACTCAGTGCAGTGGGTTGTGCCACGTATGTGATGCGTTCCGGGCCGTTTTTGGTAAAAAAAAAAAAAAAAACTTTTTTTTTTTTTAAGTTACAGTGGGGCAAAAAAGTATTTAGTCAGCCACCAATTGTGCAAGTTCTCCCACTTAAAAAGATGAGAGAGGCCTGTAATTGGCATCATAGGTAGACCTCAACTATGAGAGACAAAATGAGAAAACAAATCCAGACAAATCACATTGGCTGATTTGGAACGAATTTATTTGCAAATTATGGTGGAAAATAAGTATTTGGTCAATATCAAAAGGTCATCTCAATACTTTGTTATATATCCTTTGTTGGCAATGACAGAGGTCAAACGTGTCCTGTACGTCTTCACAAGGTTGGCACACACTGTTGCTGGTATGTTGCCCCATTCCTCCATGCAGATCTCTAGAGCAGTGATGTTTTGGGGCTGTCGCTGGGCAAGACGGACTTTTACAGGTCTGTGAGAGCCAGAACTCTTGCTTGTTTGTAGGCGACCAAATACTTATTTTCCACCATAATTTCCACATAAATTCGTTACACATCAGCCAATGTGATTTGTCTGGATCTCATTTTGTCTCTCATAGTTGAGGTCTACCTATGATGCCAATTACAGGCCTCTCTCATCTTTTTAAGTGGGAGAACTTGCACAATTGGTGGCTGACTAAATACTTTTTTGCCCAACTGTAGTTTTTCACACATGCTTTATGTTTGTAAAATAAATAATACATCATGTGTTGTTGTTCATCTGAGGTTGTATTGACCTAATTCTAAGGACCAGATTATTTTTATTATGTCTTGATATGTAGCAGCATTGAATTCAAAGTGGGTGTATTTCTTTTTCACAAAACTGTATATGCACATTGTGGCAAAAGGTCCAAGGGGACCGGAAAAGCTTAATTCTGCTTTAACTGCCTCCGGGCCGGCCGTAGTAAAAAAACGGCCGGCCGGGAGCTCTCTAGATCTGAGCGGGCGTCTTTAGACGTCCGCTCAGACACGCCCCCTCGGCGTGCGCGAGCGGGAAATGGCCGGTATTTAAAAACAGGCAGTGATGCCTGCTACCATACAAGCGATCCGCCGGCTGTAGAGCGGGCGGATCGCATGTATGGGGTGCCGATCGGGTATGGTAGTTTTCTGCGATTTCGCGGGTGCGCACAATTTTAAAGCTTGACATGTTTGGTGTCTATTTACCCGATCTTTTATATTTTAGCAAAAAACTAGGTAATAATAAATGTTTCCTAACATAATGTAAAAAAAAAAAAACTTTTTTTTTTGTCAAAATTTTCTGTAATTTTTCCTAATTATAGTAAAAAATAAAATGAAATACCACCAAAAGAAATCTCTATCTGTCCCCAAAAAATGGTAAAAATTCATTTCAGTACAGCGTTGCATGACGGAATGAACGTCAGTCAAAGTACTGCAGCGCTGAACACTGAAAATGGCCTGGCCAGGAAGTTGGTCTAAACACCTGGTCTTGAAGTGGTTAAAGTGACACTGAACTAAGGAGATAGATCTTAAAAATGCATCGAAATACCTTACTATTAGCAAAAATGTACCTTATTTGTGTGTTACTCAGCTGTAGATCCTCAAATCATCTCCGAATTGGTGCTGACACTGTCCTTGCTTCTGGAGGGTGGCTACTTTTGTTCCCCATGGTCCCTGTGTGTGTTGTAAAGTAGCCACCGCTCCAAGCTCGCTCCCGTGATGGACTAAAATCTCAACTTTAGTTTACTGATTTGTATTGAAATTGTAGTCCATCACTCATGTAGAACAAAAGTAGCCACCCTCCAGAAGGAAGCACAGTGTCAGCACCAAGTCAGAGATGATTTGAGGATCTACATCTCAGTGATACACAACTAAGATACACTTTTGTTGATAGTTAAGGTACTTGAATGCATTTTTAATAACTCTGGGCAAGAGATCAAACAATTAAAGTGTGCCCCCAGCCAGCTGATGCAGATGATAACAGACACAAGGTTATTTACAAAAGGGTGAAGAGTTTGGAGAAGGCAGGAGAAGTGAACAATCTAGGCCAAAGTAGCTGATTTTGAAGAATCCTCCTAATCAGCTCGCTTTCCAGGTCAGCTATGTTGTCCTAGATTGTTCACTTCTCCAAACTCTTGACCCGTTTGTGAATAACCCTGTTAGTCTATCTGGGGAATGATACAACTCAGAGAAGTATTTACCTAAAAGTAGTACTGAAGGCCCTGTGTTTTTTTTTTACCTTAATGCATTATTTGCCTTAGAGCAGTGGTTCTCAACCTTTCCAGGGCCGGGACCCCTTGGTAACATTTGCCAAGTTGTGGTGACCCCCAACGGTAAAATTTAGGGTTGACGCGGCTGCTGCAGCGACATCTGGCGGCGTGGCGGGAGAACTGACACTGCTGTGCTAGGAGAGGGCTGAGGAGGACTCTCACCTAGCACAGCAGAAATCACACAGCGACCCACAGGTTGAGAACCACTGTTGTAACAGCTAAAATGGCAAACCATATAACACAAGCCGAGGGTGTCAGCTTTTATTATTAATAATAATGATGATAATCACTAGATGGGGACCTAATGGAGAACTGCAGGTCCCCCTCTGCTGATTGACAGCAGCAGTGGGCGGGTGCAATAGCTAGTTTGCTATTGCAAAGTGAAATAGCCAATAGGAATCTAGCTATGCATTCCAAGCAGAGCACTTTACGGGAGAAAGTGTTTCTCTCCCGGGCGGCCGGGAGCCGCTATCTAATAGCGGGAGACTCCCGTCGACCCCTGGCAAATTGTCATTCGACCCCCGAAGTGGTCCCGACCCACAGGTTGAGAACCGCTGCCTTAGAGTAACAAACACTCCAGTACCCTTACATGCCCCCCACCACCAAACACTTACCTTGTCCACTGCCGCTGGTTCTAATATATCTGCGCTGTTTCCCTGAAGTTCCAGGGTGTAGAGGAGGCATCCAGAGGGCACAGAGGACAGGGAAGTGATAGGCTGCTGTCAAATTGCTGTGAGGAGGCGGCAACAGGAACGTGGCTTGCCAAGCACTGTGTCTATCAGTGGACATACACAGCTTGGCTCAGTTCCTGGCCCGGAGCGCACACGCAGGGGTGCCTCCTTTGCAAATAGGATAGGAGGGCAGCAGTCTAAATGAATTTTTTTTAAAAGGGTATTATATCACTTTAAAGTCAGTCCCCAAGATTTCAAAAAAAAATCCCCTTGCAGTGGGGCTGCCCCCGCACTGCAAGGGTTAACTGCTCGTTTAGGTCTAGGAGCATTGTATAGAACCATTTTACTTAGCTGATCCCTGCTCACCCAGCATATAGGCACTGTATTATAGTTAAAAAAGAAATATGGGGTGAGTGGTTTTCCCCATAGTTCTCTTTAGGGTTACGGGAGGACATATACTAACCTCCTCCCGTGACCCAAAGCTCAGTGTATCACTGGCTATTGCCCACGATATACTGAGAGCGCCACAGCCGGGACGCATCCCGACAATACTGTCGAGATCCACCCAGCTGTGAGAGTGACAGCAGGCTCTGCCTATCTAGAGGCAGAGCCAGCTGTGCCCGTCCCCGTTCATTTCTCCACTGAGCACTGGAGGGGAATCCCTGCGGGGAGCCGTGACTGACAGTCACCGCTCATTACAGTGAGACTATCGGGAAGTGAGCGGATCGCCTGCATGTTTCTGCTCACTTTCCGATCAATAGAGCCAGCCTGTGGCATTTTCATTGTCACAGGTCGGCTCTAACTATGAGGATGAGTGGAAAGCACCCACCTTATAGTTCTCCTTTAATGATGTTAGCAGGCCTTTGACCATCGGAACGAATGATCAGGTAAGTAAAAGTATTTTTCTGAGGTACGCTAGCCCTAAACAAGCATGTAACCTTTGCAGTGCGGGGTAGCCCCGTGGCAAAGGGGGTTTATGTAGGAAATTCAGCTTTAAAACTTAACTCTAGGAGAAAACCTGCAGCCCCAGCACTAAATGAACAGAAAGCATTCAGTACGGAGGCTTCCTGTTCTGTCACAAACTGAGGAGGCATAGTACTCTCCCCAGTTATGAATGAACAGGAAGCCTCTGTACTGAGTGCTCCTCTCCATTCATGAACTGAGCACATAGTGAACTCACTATGCCTCCACTTATTATTGAACGGCTTGTCAGCTGCTGATTCATTTACGGGGGACCCTTCTAAAGTGACCATGAGCTTATAGCAGAAGAGTAAAAGCCAGCAATGTAAGGCATACTGAGGTGGTCAGCTGGAAGCGGTTGTGTTTTGCCCAATGTCTTATGTTGTTAGCAGGGAAAGGACTAAGGCTAATAAAATACTTGTAAAAGAAAAATGATTATTGTAAGCTGGTCCTGATTACAGCTCTGTAGCTGTAGTAATTGAGAACTTTAATTTTCAAAGTTCACAACAGAGGCACTGAAATCTCAGCTTCTTTCCTTTTACTTTCTGTTGCAGCAGAATCTTGCCAGCTTGCCAGCTCTCTAATGTAAACACACAGAAGATGTTTCTAAAGCTGCCCATACACCTGACGATAATCGTACGCGGGTGATCCCGCGATCGTACGATAATCGTAAGGTGTATGGGCAGCGTGCGACCGCATTTACTGTACGGTTGCACAACTTTCGTATTACGGGCACGCTAGATTTTCGGCGGGTTGGTAGCGCGATCGCAAGACAAAAGCCGCAAGGGCCGAGGTGCGCAAGAACACACTGCCCGCTCACCATTGCAATCATCTGTAAGCACTCCCCTCAGCGGGGAGGACTTGCGATGATCACAAGTACGATCTGCCTGTCCAAGATGGGCAGGTTGTACGAACTTTTAATCACCTTACAACCATCGCACAACGAAAGTTGTGCGATGGTTGTAAGTAGAGCTGCAACAGTTAATCGATTAAGTCGAATAAAATCGACGATTGAAAACGTTGGAGGAACAGGTGTATTGGCGTGCAATGGTGGAATAGTTGTGTGGGGGTGCCGTTGTGGAACCCGAGTACAGCGGTGCTATGGTGGAACAGGTACGAGCTACGCTACGCTCAGCAATAATACATTATACAGCGCAATGGAGAATACCACCAGCTATAGAGGACTACAAATCCCAGCAATAATACATTATATACAGCGCAATGCAGAATAACGCCAACTATAGAGAAATACAAATCCCAGCAATAGTACATTATAGTATAATGTGCTATTGCTACATTCCTCTATAGATGCCGGTATTCTGCACTGCACCGCTGTATAATGTACTATATTGCACACACTTTTTTTTTTACTTAAACCGCGCCAAGCTTGCTCCAGTGATGGACTACAATCTCAATACAAAGTAGTAGTCCATCACTGGAGCCTTTTTTTTTTCATTTTTATCCGATTAATCGATTAATCGAACGTAATAATCGGCTAACTAATCGATTATGAAAATAATTGTTAGCTGCAGCCCTAGTTGTAAGGTGTATGGCCACCTTAAGCTGTTGCTAACTGATATAAAGGTCTTTGTTCTGGTATTTGGGGATCTTTGAGAATGAATTACTTTACAGTATAAGCAGTTAGAGAGGTCAGTGATGGCTTGATTTAAATCTCTTTTACTGCTTGTAAAAGAGATTTAAAAGGAAATGTAAATTAGACTGGTTACAGGTACACTTAATTACATTTAAAGAACAACTCACCTTTTATTTGTAATTAGTTAAATATGTTCCAGGTGCATTAAAAAACAAGAGGCTCAATTCCCTTTCCCTTTTAGATCAACTTTTCTAGTTGTATTTTCAAATATTGTTTCCAAATCATTGTATTACCTTTTTAAACTTCTCTTGTGCTGTCTTTCTCTTCCAGCACTTCCCTGAACTTTGGCCGGGAGTGCACACTGAATTGCAACTTGACCCCCTAGCATAGAGACTACATGTCTCATGAACATTTGTATGTTTCTTTTACAGTGCATGTGCATGCTCTGGGCACAGACTGCCTACGCAATATACTGAATAACTACATGGATGTTGCACCCACCAATCCTCGGATCTAAGGCAGGGGTAGGCAACCTCGGCACTCCAGCTGTGGAACTACATGTCCCAAGATGCATTGTAAGACTCTGACAGTCACGGGCATGATGGGATTTGTAGTTTCACTACAGCTGAGGTGTCATGGTTTCCTGCCCCTGATCTAAGGATTGAAAGCAGCACTGGCCTATAAAGTTCAATACCTGTGACTGTAGTCTTGACTGGAAGCACACAGGTAAGGGTGGCTAAGTTGGAGCAGGTTTGTCCAATCCAGGAGCCAGTTCCATTGATAAATACTAGGCAACCTGGCTCCTGAGATGTTTCCAGCCCTGCTATAAGGTGTAATGATGCCCATACTGATAATGATAAATAATTGATCAATCACATTAAGGCGATAGTTTTCAATGAAATTTTAAATTAAAAAAATAATTAAATGGCACAACAAGCAGATCAATGTGGCTGAATTTAGTTTGGACCGTTGTTTGGACAAACACTAAAAGTTGTATTACATTTTTGGGGGGGCTGCATTAAAAATCCCTAGTAATTCGTTTTTTACATATGTGGCCAGAATCACTTACTGGAAAGACTATTTACCACCACAGGCTCTGTGTCCCTCAGTGCAGAGTCCCTTGAACTTCCTGTTGGGGAGAGCAAGCTCTAAGTATTCACTAGTAAGGCACAATACAGGCACCAGCAACCAGCTTGGAGGAGGGAGCAGGTGAGTGGCTTGCCATCAGGCTGCCTGTCTGGACGCAAACAGGATCCATTCAGCACCTGGCCTGGATTGGACAAACCAGCGCAACAGCTCCCGGCTGGGAAAACACATGCAAGGGTGGCTCCATAGGACCTTGCGAGGGAAAACTGGATAATGAGACAGCTGTGAAAGAACACTGAAGAACTGCAGAAAAAAAACTTTGGATCGGCTGTGACAGCCCCTTCTAGGATCCGAGGCAGCCTGTGAGATACCTCCCGGGGGGACGCATATGACTGATGGGCCAGGGGTTGCTCTGTCGCAGTGTCCCCCCCCCCCAGGCTAACAGCACCCCCACTTTGGTGGGAGGTAATCTGTGAGTGGGCTCTGGGTACCTACATCCTCCCTTCAAGTGCTGCGTACGGGCTGGTTGAGTGTTCCCCTCCATGCTGGGTTCCCTCCTGGTCTGTATGTGGGCTGCATCAGCATAGTGACCCCCTCCTCCCCCATTCCCGCCCTTCTCAGTTGCCTATAGCCATCCCCACAGTTGAGGGGGGCACGGTCCCATCCCTAAGTTTTGTTTGTCACCCCCTTCCCACACCCGACCACGGTTTTTTCTTAATGTGCGGAAGAGGTTTAACACATGGTGCCTTCTAGCTGTATGGTATGCACTCCAGGCTGAGCTGTATGACAGCACATCCCAGGACAGCAGGCTGCTAGAGCTGTTTTTTGACAGTCTTTGAAGACGTTAAGCTGCTGTGGGCCCTCCCTCATCTCAGTGTTGTGGTGGGCATCAGGCATGTTTGTTGTTGGGGTGGTGGGGGCTGGGGGTCTCGATGCAGTGGGCTCTGCATAGTCTGTGGGGGGGGATATTGTTCAATCCCAGGTGGGGTCCTATGCATTCCTTGGGCCCCCCTCTGGTGCTTCTCCAGGGGTCTCTGTGATCCTGGGTCCCTCTGTCTCTATGGACGCACTCACCTATGTTTTGGAGGGTTTCATTTCACACGTGGAAAAATTGTTAGCCCCTAAGCAGGGTAACAAGCGCCCCAATCCGTCCCCTTCACTTTCTGAATCTTCTGGGGAGGAGGACAAGGTCTCTGCGGCTTCTGCCGTTTTGGGCGCTGGTGTTTCTAGCCCATCTGGCAGTGAAGATAATGCGTTGTCATTTCTGTAGGCAAAGGAATTAGTTTCTGCGCTTGTCAAGTCTGTGTGTGAAATGCTAAAACTCTGTCAGAAACTCTGGTTCCTTTTGGTATGTATAAGTTGAGGCGCTCATCTAAGGTGATTCCTTAGCACAGCTTTTTTGAGGACTTTATTTAACGTCCTTGTTTACCTTGTCGTCCTTCGTATGTGGAACTTGTGCGCCTAATCGCAGATGTTCCATTGCGACTTCCTCTTTGGCCAGACCTTCTGTCACAAGGCCCAATTCTCTATCCTACTTTAGCATCTCCGGCTTTAACGGTGTGGCTATTGAAAGGATATTAGGGATAGGGGGTTTTCGGACTCTGCTTAAGGTGTGTAAGTCTACTTCTCGGAAGATATATTATCGTCCTTGGAAGGCTTATATTGCATGGTGCAAGTTACTTCGGGTGTCTCCTCGTGCCTTTCTGTGGCTAGGATCTTGGTTTTCCTTCAAAGGGGAGTGGATCAATGGCTGGCCCTTAGCACTGTCAATGGTCAGCTGTGTCCTTCAATGAATGGAAGATAAAATAGTATTTGTTTGTAGTCACCATTAAATCTTTTCTGCCTGCGTCCTACTCCAGCACCATACAAAATAAGCCTCCTGCAGGTGATAGCTGCTAACTGAAGATGCCAGCTGTGTCCTTCAATGAGTGCATAGAAAAGGATTTTACGGTGAGTAAAATAAAAAAAATCCTATTTTTACGGTGTGTTACCTGAACACATAGGTATGAAGCCAGCCTACCTGTACTGGGAGACAATTGTCTGGCTTATTTGTCCTACTTTTTGAGTCTCTGACCCAGAACAAACATGCAACAGATTAAGCCGTTTTTTTTTCAGGTCTTTGACTAGGAATGTACTGAAGCCTTTGGATCAGCTTAACAACCAGGCAGCTAGCATTTTTGAAAGGAGGGTCCGCAGTGGCAGCCTCCATAATTTACTTTAAGTAGACTAGCAGAAAGAAATATGCGGTTTAATCAATCTTTTTTTCATACAGTGGGTTTTAAATGTCAGCAGTATTCATCTACATGCAAACTTTTTAGAACACCAATTCAACTCCTACAAAGATACTGAATAGTGTCTACCAAAACAATTTGTGCATTCATCAAAATATCCTAGTACAGCTCAGATATTTTACTACTCAAGTGCATTTTGCAAAGATGCAACACTGTATATTTATCCTCTTTCTGATGAAAATTCAAATTTTTTGCCCTAAATTTAATATTTATCTAACAGTCTGTTCTGCTACATTGAATCATCTCTACAACATGACAGTAGTCCTACTATTTTTTACTATTGTTTTGCAGAACAGAATTTGTTTTATGAAGTGCGGAGTCTTGGCTTTGGTCCAAGCAGAAACAATGGCTACAAGCCTTCTTCATCGTATCAGGGCCTGGGGTATCAGCAGCTGTGTTAACACATTCCTTGCAATAACTGGACCCCACTGTCTTTAATGATGCTTCTTAGGACTGAAGGATCAGATTAGGATTAGAATGTCTCTGCGCAAAACCTATTAAAATGTTGCTCCAGTTTCAGAAACTGAGAAGGTTGTCAATACACAAATGATTTGATGTCCTAAACCAGACACCCAGAATAATTGTTGTCTGTACGCACTCTGATTTAAGGATATGAAGAGTTAGTGTAAGCCACAATGTGCCTACAGTCCCTATAACCCCCCACCCTCTGCCAAACCACCGCATAATCATGGACAACATATCAAATCGTGCAGTAAAAAAAAAAAGGTCATAAGAAGGGTAATTGGCACGCATCAGTCCTACCTGTTTTATTTTTCAACATGTGCAAGACTGTTAGATCCTTGAGTCCCCATAAACAGTGAATGTTTTTCAAAGAAAGGGTTTTTTTTCTTCCTGAATTTGTGTTGGCACTACATTACATTTGTGTTGGTCACTTTAGAAGTAATACATTGAAGAAAGTTTGGAGTTTAAGTGATACCCTCTATTAGCTAACTTAAGTTGTTAAAGATGCTAGTTTTCGTGAATCCTTAGATCCCTTCTTCAGGCTTTGTACATTTCTGAAAGTGGTTGTAACGATCGCGGCTTGCGTTCCACAGTGGACCGCAGCTGCAAGGCGGAAGTGGATTCGCTGATGCGTTCCAGCGTCAGTGGCTCCTCCCTGTCAACTCCTCATAAGAAGCCGGAAGCCAGAACAGTATGGCGTTCCACTATTCACATGTGAACGCCAGCTGACAGCCTGCTCCCTGCTGCTGGACCCCAGGAACCTGTGACTGTGAGGATCCCTCATCTGTGGATGGATGACAAATAGCAAGTATCCATATTGTGTTGACTACTAGGAGTACTCTGCATGGGCTTAACATTGGGACTCTCTGTAGTAATCTGTAGTATGCAGTAATACCTCGGGTCAATAGTGTGCTACCCCTCTTTTCTTTTATTTGCGGCATATGATGGTAGGGCTCCAAACTCTCCACTCCAGACACTGAGAGTGACGCCTGGAGCTCGACCCTGAAGCCGTACCCTAGGAAGAGACCCCCTGTATTGGTAGTCTCCGCAGCTGAGATTCTTACCAAATTGCCAACGCATTACAGTGGTTCTGAAACCCACATATTTATACAGAGTCACAAGGTGTCTGCACCTCTTCACCAAGTGTCTGCACACCTCTGCCAGAACGTAACACCTTAAAGGAGAACTATGAGGTGAGTAATTTTCACTCAACCTCATAGTTCGAGCCGACGTGTGACAATGAAACTGCCACATGTCGACTTAATAGATCAGGATGTGAGCGAACACATACCTGTCGCTCGCTCACTTCTCGATCATGGCCCATGCAGAGACCAGTGACTGTCACTCACGGCTCCCTGCAGGGATTCCCCCCCCCTTCCCGCTCCGATCCTCCAGCGCTGACTGGCGGAATGGATGGGGGAGGGGGCAGGTGCAGCTGGCTCTGTCTCTAGATAGGCAGAGCCAGCTGTCAATCACGCAGCTGGGTGGATCTCAACAGTAATGTCCGGATCCGTCCCGGCTGCTGTGGTCTCAGTATACCGCGAGCTATAGCTTGCAATATACTGAGCTTTGGGTCACGGGAGGACGCTAGTTTATGTCCTCCCGTGACCCTTAGGAGAACTATGGGGAAAAAGACTTACCCCATAGTTCTCCTTTAAATGCTACTACCATTGCAACCCTTGCCTAACCCTTTGTTTAAAGAAGATATTTTCAAGAAAGCCCCTTGATGCTTTAAACCCTTTGCAATGGTTTGCTGGATCTGATGCTCTTCAGATGGCAGTTTGCAAGATATGACAAACAACATGCTTATGTATACTTAAGCTGGCCATACATGTATGAAAATCGAATACGTAATTTGTTTAATGCATCTCAATGTGTAGCATGTGCATTCTGGTGTGCTACACTGTGGGTGGGTTGGCTCCACTGTAACAGTCCATTGGAGTGCCATTTCAAAATGAATGGCATTTAACCGCGAGTACGTGTTACCGTGCATTGCAATAGCACGCCTGTTTAATGTGCATTGCCGTAACACACCAATGTGAATGGGTCCTAGAAGATGACAATGACCCATTTAGATTAATGGTATCATGTGTTTTAAACATAAGTAAACACAGTTGTCAAATGCATCCATAAAAAGACCTTGTTGGAAAAAGAATGAAAAATCTGCCCCTTAAAACCCAATAAATACCTTTCAGCCGCTGGCCCTGTTTTCAATGCTTCAGAAATAAAAATGTACTCTTTCATTTTTTTTATTATGTTTTTTTAAAAGTAGTGTCAGCAAGTCAAATACATAAAATCATAAAATATATAGCTAAGGTATCAAACCAATAAATAAAAATAGTTTTAGTTGGTTACTACTGTATCTGATAATAGTCTGATAATAGTGACCAGGCTACTTCCAAAAATCAGTAAAAGATTCTTCATCACTAGGCTAAGTGCAAACTGAAAGTAAGAAACTCATTGTGGATTCTTCTATAGAACTCTATACAAATGGAACTGAGAAATAGTCTCTTCATCAGTCTCTGATCCAAGGTAGATGTCTGGATTAAGCTTGACTTTTTCCACCCATTTATCCAGTTGTATATTCATCTGGGAAAAGAAGCATAAATCTTATAATCTTAGCATGGAAATGTATATTCATAACAAAAAGATGAACCACCTTGTCCAATCAGAGAACGGCTTGTATCCATTGAAAAAAAAATAAGAGGGGAATTTATCAAAATCTGGAGCGATAGCCCGTGGCAACCAATTAGCTTCTGTCTTTCATTTTCAAAGCTAAACAAACTGAATAGAGAAGCTGATTGGTTGCCATGGGCAACTGCTCCAGATTCTGTCCCCTTTAGTTTTGATAAATTCAAGATGTTTGCTGCATGTCAGACACACGGGAACGAGCAGCCCTTTGTGTTCAAGCTGAACCCCAGGAATGGAGATTTTTGCACCAAGCATGCTTTGACCAATAGCGTCACAAACCATATCAACACACCTTGCTGAAAATGCAACAGAGGAGGCCATTTTCGGCATGGCTTGGTACAAAAATCCCCATCCCTGGGGTTCAGCTTCAACCCTTTCGCTGCCAAGCCCTCCGGAACGCTTTTAACCTCAGCTGGCCACACAATTTGTGCAATTTTTCCCATTGTTTTGATTTTCTTTTGCTGCATTGCTAGAGTTTGTAAAAGACCCCACAAAACCATATATTTTCTGAAAGCAAAGCCCCAGTAGAATAAAAAGATGGTGCTACTAATTTTGTAGGTCCTGCGATAATTGAACAAATATTTATCAACTCAATATTAAACCGATAAAAATACACAATTCAATTGATAAAAGCACACTAAAATCAGTATCAGTGCACAAAAAAGACTTTTCCGACTAAACCTAAAAGATAAAACTGTATGGAGTTAATAAATAAAAAATATTTATAAATTTATAAATGCGCCTTTTTGAGAAACGGTAAAAAAACGAAGGAAAGCAAAACTATAAATAAGCAACTTATGTTAAAAAATCTGGGTTGTGGTAACGACTGATCTGCAGTGCCGTTTGTGCACTATGTTGGTGTTTGTGTTGTGATAAAATGATGCAGGCATACATTTAATCGCAGCATATCACAACGCATGACAATGCGTCACAACGTTTTGCCATGGGCTGCCAGATGGTCAAAATTATGTTATTTCCCAAGTCATCTTCCAGGGCAGCATCTGAGAGAGAATCCACCCACCCAAACAGGAAACACATCATCCACAATTAAAATAAAAGGGGCGGTACAGCCCCACCACCTCAGTTTTTTGTGTTTCCTCCGGCCTTACAGGAGCAGCGTAACCGTTTGTTATGTTCTCTATAGGCCTGCGTGCTAGTTGCAGGGGCCTCCCAGTGTGTGCTCCCCCATGAATCAGGGACAGTGGACCTGGGGGGTTGCATGTCTGGGCTTGTCCGAGGATTAACCTGCAGGTTATTCTATTATGGGACCCTCCCTCCCCATCTATCCCTGAGGTTTCTTATCCGCCTTGAGGAAAAGCAACCATCCCCGGGTGCATATCGGCTCTAGCAGAGCTTTCCCTTACTCACATTTGGTTTGGCTCAGAGTTCTCCTCTGCCTTGCCTTGAATGGGGCGGTTTGCCATCCATGCTCCCTATGTGTGCTGCCATGTTGTGGATATTCATATCCTGTAGCATCCAGGGCCTCCTTGAATGGTGGTCCAGTGGGAGGAGCTCCAGGTGGGGTCCTAATTTAGCTGGCCAGCGACTGCCAGAGGATCCCGGCACGCGCGGCACCTCTGGCAGTCGCCGGCCAGCTAAATTAGGACCCCCACCTGGGGCTCCTCCCACTGGACCAGCACTGACGCGCCGCTGCTCTCCCGCGCCGAAGGTAAGTGAAGAAAAAAAAACATGCTGATAGGGAGCAGGCCCAGCGCTACAGGGGGTCGGGGAGGCGGTTGGGAGGGAGGGGGCGTAAGAATACAACTTTGCCTGTCTAGGCAAAAATTCTAGCACCGGCCCTGGCAGGGCCTAATCTCCACACTGCACTACTATGAGTACAGCAGGCTAATGGCAGACTTGCTTTGCTATGGCAATGTTTGATGGACAGATATGTGATAAAATACTTTGTAACAGACGATCATATCAATCTAGAAGAGCGGAGGTCAGCTCCTTAAAGGGTTAATAATATGATCTGAGTCCTCGGTGTCTTCTTCCAGACTGACACCGAGCAGGGAAGGACATGAAGGTGACACAATTATCAATACAAGCTTCCCAAATGAAATGAATGTGTCACTTGGAGGCAGAGAAGGTTAGTGAGGAGCTGAACTGAAACAAGAGAGGAAAATAACCTAAAAGTGAAAGTTACAGAAAAGAGACAACTGACCCGTCATATGAGAAGACATTGTTCGAGACAACGCTTTACAGATGACCAATGGACAGAGTCTGGCTCCTGAACGGGTAGTAGAAGCAGATCCTTGATAACTCCATCACCAGAACTCTGACCAATACTATTGCTCCTGGTCATAGCCGCTAGGCTCCCAATCTCACTTCTCGGTAGTGATGGGCCGAACCCTAACCCTAAGGACCTAATAAATGTTGTAGCCACCAGATGAGCAGAGAGTGTAGACAAGATCTATATTGATGGTTCTCTTCGGCAGTTTTGGTCAGAATGTGAAAGCTCCCAACTTGTGTTCACAGCTCCAGGCAGAGCCGTAGCTAACTCCTTTATCACGTGAGGCAAGAGCAGAAAATTGTGCCCCCCAACAACCGGGTGTGGTATGTGACGTCATGCGCCCCGCCTCCAGGATGGCAGAGCGCATGTGCAGAATGCATTGGAGGCCAAATCCAAAATAGCGTAAAAATGTGTTTTATTTGATGAAACTAAAGAAAACATTTTTAGTTTCCATTCATTTCGCCTGAAACAAATTTTTAGTCTTTGCATATGTCTAGTAGTGTGTTTGTGTGTTTTTTTCACTGGGGGGGGGGCTTCAGGAAAATATCAGGGGTCTAAATAAACATTTCCTTTTTGAAATAGGAAAATAATTTTAGGACACAAAGAGGGGAATTTATCAAAACTGGAGCAGAAAAAATCTGGAGCATTTGCCAATGGCAACCGATCAGTTTCTCTCTTCAGTTTGTTCAGTTAAGATTTGAAAACGAAATAGAGAAGCTGATTGGTTGCCGTGCATAGCTGCTCCAGATTTTGCCTGCGCCAGTTTTGATAAATTCCCCCAGAGTCCTCAATATCTTTTTTTGCAGTCTCCGTTCTGAATGAATAGAAAGCACTCAGTACAGAGGCTACCCATTCATTCACAAACTGGAAATAGTAAATATTTACTATCAATCAGTCATAAATGGACAGAAGCCTCTGTAGTGAGCTGCTTCTATCCTTTCAGAAACTCATGAATGACCAAGAAGTGATGTAAGCACTTCCTGTTCATTCATAACTGGGGACACATAGTATGTCCCCAGTTGTTTACAAACATTGGAGTGATCAGTGAAAACACGTATAGACATTCATTGTTTTCTCAACTACATTTACTTTTCTGTTATGATTGATCAATTACAAGAGGAACAAAATACCGACCTGAAGTTTGTCTAATGATTCCTCTAAGCTTGGTACAGTAACGATGAGGCTTCCTGTCTTCCTCAAGTTCTCCATTATAAATATCCAAGCTCTAAAACATAATGGAATATAAACAAAAATACACATTTACAGATACATAAACAGAAAAATATATTGAGTATGACCGAGAAAGAAAGTATTGCATTGGCTGGGCAATGGCACCTCTGGTACCATGGGTTTTCATAAATAACTGCTCCAGTTGTGTTAAATCAGTAAACAAGGCCACTACAAATGCACTATTTCTATAAACCTGTAACCCTCTTGTTTAGATATGAAAATGGACATTTCAGTAACTTTGCAAGTCTGCGTGACATTTGTGAGTTTCATTTTTTTTTAAAGATGTACCTTACATCATTAAAAGCAGCACTTGAGCTCTAGTCAGGTGACTTTTCCTAGGCTGAGATGACGTTATCAGTCTGCGGCAGGTAGGAGGAAGCATTTCCTCAGTCTCCTCTCCCCTTGATCAGACTGCAACACTGTAGCACACGTGTCAAACACAAGGCCCACAGGCCGAATCCGGCCAGCCAGGCCATTTCATGTGGCCCTCGCACCTCTCATGCAGCTGGTGCACCCCCATTGTCTCCGCCTCCACCTTGTCTCAGGAGTCGGCAGCAGGGAAGAGGACAGAACTCCTCCTACAGATTCTGTGCCTCTCTGTACAGCCGCATCACCCCCTGACTCCAGCCCTCTTTTAGTCCAACTCCAGACCCGGCACTTTCTGCTTCCAGCTCTGTCCCCAGCTTCTTCCCGGCAGCAGCACAAGGTAAGAGGGGTGCACTGTGATGTAAGGGATGGTGGGGGGCTCTTGACATCTGATGTAAGAGGGGGTAGGGCGCCCTGGTCATCTGCTTATAATTATTATGAGAATAATAAAATGTTATGCCAGTTGAAAAGGAGGGTCGCACACTGCTGGTATCATCCACAATAAAGTTTCTAGTTATTAAGTTATTACTAAAACCAGTAATAATCGAATGCAGTGGAAATTATTTTATATGATAAAGAGTAGATACATTTATATAGTTTTACAGATACAAATGGCCCCTTGAGGGCAAACATAATGCTGATGCGACCGTCAAAAAAATTGAGTTTGAAACCCCTGTTGTAGCAAGTCACAAGGTGAGAGGTTGCAGCAGGGGAGTGATGAGTGTTAGACATTTGTGAACACAACCAGGAACTGCATAGACACCAGGATGTATAGTATGTAATTGTCAATTGTGAGCTGGCATCTCAGTCCATTAAAAATATTGCCTGACCGATAACTGAACAAAGATAGCACTATCATTCTAATGAGAAAAATAAATGAAAGCATCGTCAGGGGGAGTACTGTGATCTCTCTGAGAAGTAATACCTGGAGGTGTTACACTTACACATTATTTAGCATGCATTCAACATGAAAACATATATCTGATGCTAGGTCCACTTTAAGTATTCTTGAATCTTATCCTTTGTCAGTACTTCACAGGAATTAGAGATTTACGTTACTTTATTTGTTCCTCCTTGTCCAGGAAGTATTCAAAAACGTTATGTAGAACTACCACATCTGCATGGTGTAGCAAGGATGGCTGACAGCAAATATCTGAATGGTATACCTGTAATAAAATACAGAATACAAGAAATCCAGTTACATTGCATAGACTTCTACGTCCCACAAGAACTAATAAATTATTATTTGTGATGAGCCTGTAACCAATACACTATCCACCCACATTAAGGTGTTTCATTTTTCCAAAGATGTGATTTTCATATGACTTTGCTTACGCCCCGAGTCTCAGTGATGTAAAAGATATATATGCCAAATTTCAAGAAGATTGGATAATATTTAGGGGTTGCACACATTGATCACTTTTATCACAAACTAGTGAAATCATAACTCTGGTTACGCCACTGATCGCCATCACACGAGCAGTGGTATCATTCCTGGCGGCACTCCCTTTTCACAGTAATATTAAGGAGAGGAATCATGAACTAAGTCAGTTTGCATCTATATACAAATCTTTCACAGCCACAGCAAAGAGAGGACTTGTAATCTCAGATGGAAAAGATGCCTTCCCCTCCTAGATTCTGAAACTGCTTCCTTATCTTGCTTGTGACCATGAAAGTAATGATTCCATACTTGGTTCCAGTTCCCCATTACAGCAATAGCAGGAAGCGGAACCAAACCAATATCATCTTTGCATCCACTCTCCTTCCACAGATATAGCAAGGTAAAGAATCATGATCTCAGAAAGGAAAACTTCCACTCCTAGGTCATTAAACTGCCTCTCCATCTCCCTTGTGGCCATGTAAGTAATGATGCAATCTGTGGACCTACTGCCCTTCCACAGCAATGGATATCTTGGATAGGACTCAATAAAGTACTCAATTCTAGCCACTTACCAAGTTTCTGCATTTTATTCTTATGCTCTATAAATCTCCAACTCCCACACAAATCATAATATGCTGTACCTGAATTCTGTCTGCAAAGTCATACTTCTTTATGATCTTTTCTTGTAAATGGCAGAACTCCATATTGATTTCCACACCTTCTAATTTCCTGGCTGAACTATAAACATAGCCCTATATTGAAGCCAAAAAAGACAAAAGGATACAGGTTTTATACATCTCTAATACTGAACATTCACATCCATACAAACAGTTTCCTTACTTAGAGGTTCCTAAACTGCCCAATTCAAATTTAGCAACAGCTGAAGTATGAGGAATTCATGTCCAGTAGGGATGCACCGATACAGTTTTTTCGGCATTAAGTACAAGTACCGATATTTTTTTCCGGTACTTGCCGATACTGAATACCCATACCAATATCCTGGGCCAACGGTACCCCGGGATGCAGGTATTGCTATTCGGTATCGGCAAGTACCCCAAAAAAATATCGGTACTATCAAAAGAACACCAGCTTCACGTTCCGAGGCAGCCTGGCTTTCTGACCCGCCACCCGGCTTCCTAATTTGTCAGGAAGCCAAGCTGCCTAGCAACAAGTGAAGCCAGCTTGCTAGCCAATCAGGAAGCAGGGAGGCGGGTTATGATGTGCCTCCCGGCTTCCTGACTGGTCAGGAAGCCAGGCTGCCTAGCAACAAGTGAAACTGGCTTCCTAGCTTCCTGATTGTCCAGGAAGCAGGCTCCATACTCCCTCACAGCTCTGCTGGTCAGAGGGAATCTCCCTCTGACCGGAAGTTCCAGTATCGGGGTAAGTATTGGGGCATTTGGGCGAGTACAAGTACTCGTGCCAATATTCAGTATCGGCACCCATACCGGTACAAGTATTGGTATCGATGCATCCCTAATTTCCAGCTATGTGCAGTTCCACAGATGTGAGTCATTGTGGTTTGAAAGAATAAAAATGGCCTCCCTATCATCAATCTACTACTAGTATTAGCCTGATACAAAAGAAACAAGCTCACGATCAGCCATTTGAAACAGAGCATCTCAGGACTATAAATCAATAATATCATGCTGTTGTTGGGCAAGTAGTGTACATGTTCTCTCACTATAACTGGAATGCTGTGATGGGGATGTATGTTCTTGTATACAACATATGTCTTCCTCACTATAAAAACAGGGCAATACAGACAGCCTTTGCTCATCCTGAAACTGCTGTTCCATTTGTTTAATGGAAACCTCATAGCCCCCTGATAAGGGATCAGTCAACATTCTGATTCTATTCTAGTTTTGTAAACAAGAGGCTTTTTCAGTACTGCTGAAAAGTAATCATGCTGATGGTATAAAAGGGAAACTAGTGCTGCGCCTGCTGGCAGGATAATATACTACAATATATTTACATAAAATATTTCATATTAAAGGAGAACTATGGGGTCAGTGCTTTTCCCCATAGTTCTCCTAAGGGTAACGGGAGGACACAAACTAGCGTTTTTCCCCGTCACCCAAAGCTCAGTACACTGAGACGCCGCAGCCTGAACGGATCCCGACAATGCTTTCTGGATCCACCCAGCTGCGTGAGTGACAGGTGGCTCTGCCTATCTAGAGGCAGCTGTACCCGCCCTCTCCCCCGTCCGTTCCGCCTGTCAGCGCTGGAGGATCGGACAGGGGAGGGGGGAATCCCTGCAGGGAGCCGTGAGTGACAGTCACGGCTCTCTGCACGGATAGATAGAGAAGTGAGCGGGCGTATGTGTTTGCTCACCTCCCGATCTACTGAGCCAACCTGTGACAGTCTCATTGTCACAGGTCGGCTCAGATAATGAGGCTGAGTGAAAATCACTCGCCTCATAATTCTCCTTTAATCTCACGAAAAAGAGAAAATATTTTTACAATTTTTTTTACTGCTGACCATAATAAAAGCATGTGCAAAATGACCATGCATTCCCTTTAAAACATTGTTTTTAGCCTGTTTTCAAGTACTTTTTCACACAACTTCAGATCAGTCCGAACAATTGGCATTCCTTAGATGTACATCTCTCTGCATGTAAAGCTTCTTGGAGATTGCAATTGGGGTGAGCACAGGCTTGCAACGTTTTTACTTGGTTGATCAGTGGTGCACAAAAATAAACTGCACCAAAGATGTGCATATAAGCTCCCCCCATAAACATGAAATGGCAGTCACCCGATTGAGCTGTTTTGAGTGCCGATTTAAAATCTGTGGATACTCCCTAATGGGCAAGTTCTAAACCGTTTTCTCATATATAACGCTGGTTGTCCCCAACATTCTTTAGCCTTGATTCATGATGGCACAATGCCATGGTAAAAAATATTGATAGCTATGTTTTACCGCATAGAGAACAGCTCCAAGCCGGGAACCCACATCTACTAATGTTTTCCCACTCAGATCTGGCAACATTTGCTGGAACAGAAACTTGAGGTCCACAACAGAAAAAGAATGAGAAATAAAGTCTGTAAATATATTTAAAAAAAAGATGACATTGGCCAGTGAAATACTAAAATTCTGAAGTTTAGTGACACATGCTCAGCATTTATCATGGTCTTCCTAGAAAAGTCAGTCAAGAGTCTCACAAGAGATTGTCACCAAGTAAGCTCCTATTCCTCCAAACACTATAAATATAGACTAGTATGATATGTGATATGCTCTCAGTAATACCAAGATCTTCAAATTTAGGACCAGGAGGTCCGGCTACTAGCCTACAGTTACAGAACTAATGCTGTATTCTGCTTCAAGCAAAACATAATAGTTGAGGTCCAACTTAATTGTCTCTTGACATGCCGGGGAACAGCCCATAATGTAGTAGAAACCTCCTATAGTTGGGGCATATAACCCCATAAGTCAGGCTGTATTTCCCAGTGAATTACAGAAATCAGTAAAACAGATAACCATAATGGAAACTAATATGTTTTTTGGTCAATGAAATCTATCTATTTAGGTTTATAAGGTTTGGATTTAAGACATCACAAAAGAGAAATCTCAATGGGAACATAGACAGCAATAATTTTTTATTAACAGACAAATATTCACAATATACACAGTAATTGAAACCCATTTCACTCCCAAAACTTTGGCTGTAGTTATCTTTAATCAAACATGTGGCATGATTGTTATGTTAAACATAAAATATAGACCATGCCTCAGGCTACACGCTCCGGTGGTAGCCACAAACTGAACTGAATAAAAGTTGCAAACCTAAGAACCTCTATTTAATCGATTTAGTGAAATCTTGTTCAGTTTCGACTCTCCCAAGTCGATCAACCATGGGGGAATTTAGACAATCGCTTTTGATTGATTAAACAAATATCTGGATATGTATCTGAGAATCGAGCATAACACCGTTTGTAAATTATCGATTTTAACAAATAAATCTATAATACATCATATTTTAGTTTGATTGTAAAGTGCAGAACAATACCATGTGTTGCAGGGTTCGATATTTTTAATCAATTATAAATAGCTTGTTTGCAATTGCTTTGTTACTAGATCAATCACAAATTTCTACCCTGTATGTATGTGTGAGCGCCATAAGAGCCAGGAAAGAGCAGTCTTCCTCAAGACACATCACTGAATGTCACTACATACTGTCTTCATTTACAATTAAACTAAACTCAGGAGTTAAAGGAGAACTATGGGGTTAGGGCTTTTCCCCATAGTTCTCCTAAGGGAAACGGGAGGACACAAACTAGCGTCCTCCCGTCACCTTAACCTCATTATACCGCGAGCTACAGGTACAGCTCGCGGTATACAGCTACAGCTCGCGGTATACTGAAACGCAGCAGTATACCGCGAGCTACAGCTCCCGTATACTGAGACGCCGCAGCTGAAGCGGATCCCGACAATTATGTCTGGATCCGCCCAGCTGCGTGAGTGACAGCTGGCTCTGCCTATCCATAGACAGAGCCAGCTGTACCCGCCACCTACCCCCTCCGTTCCGCCAGTCAGCGCTGGCGGATCGGACAGGGGAGGGGGGAATCCAGTCCCTCCCCTGTCACGGCAGAGAGCCGTGACAGGATCGAGAAGTGAGCGAACGCCGGTATGTGTTCACTCACTTCCCGATCTACTGAGCTGACGTGTGACAGTTTCATTGTCACAGGTCGGCTAGAACTATGAGGATGAGTGAAAAGCACTCACCTCATAGTTCTCCTTTAAACCTTAAAAATGCATTTAAGTACCTTAACTATTAACAAAATTGTAGCTTATTTGTACATCACTCGGCTGTTGATCCTCAAATCATCTCTGAATTCATGCTGACACTGTCCTTCCTTCTGAAGGGTGGCTACTTTTGTTCCCCATGGTCCCTGCGTGTGTATTGGATAGTAGACACCACTCCAAGCTCTCTCCCATGATTGACTATAATGTCAATGCAAATGAGTAAACTAAACGTGAGATTGTAGTCTATATAGGGCTGCAACTAATGATTATTATCATAATCAATTAGATGGCCAATAATTTTTTCTATTAATCGGATCTAAATACCATCCTTAATTTAAAATAAAATACACAAATGCAGTGTTACAAACAAAGTTTACTTCAGCATAAAACTGCATGCACATTTTTTTGCAATCACACTACACTGGAATGCACAGCATTACGCTACTGTGTGTTCCAGTGTGGGAGAATACACTGTGGCTGGGAGGCGCGTTCGGAGTGCCATTTAAATGAATGGCACTTCAAACCTGTCTTTTCTTTTTGGTTGTTTGTTATTTATTGTCTACTGTCTTTTTGTTGACAAAAACCTAATAAAATAGTTGAAACAGAAATGAATGGCACTGCAACACACCTCCTGCAGCAGAATTTGTGAGTCTGGAATCGAAAATTGTATGATGAATGACAGCTGCCAGTGGCAAGATTCCACAGACAGCAGTTAAATGTAAATACAGCAGGTAGTGGGCTGGTGCAATAGCCGGCCTACTATTGGCCATTTCAAATTGCGATAGCCAATTGCAGGCTTGCTATTGCACCCACCCACTGCTTGCTGTGCCCTTCTCCCAGCGTGCAGGAGAGATCTGGGGAGCATGGAGGCGGCTTCCTGGACAATCAGGAAGACGGGCGCCATGTAATGATGCGTTGCCCGTCTTCCTGATTGGCCGGCTTCTCGACCAATCAGGAAGCCGGGTAACGCATCATTACACGGCGCCCGGCTTCCTGATTGGCCAGAAAGCTGCCTCCATGTTCCCTCGTCACCTGGTGATGAGGGAACATGGAGACGGCTTCCCTGCTAATCGGAAAGCCGGGTGACAAGTCATTACACGCTGCCTGGCTTTCTTTAATGGGACTTCCGGTATCGGTATTCAGTATCGGCAAGTACAAAAAAAATTAAAAATATCGGTACTCGGTACCCCTAACGATACAATGTGTTCAATATATGGCTCACCTATAGGTGCTGTTTTTCTAGATCCACATGACATACAGTAATTACGACTCATCTTCCCCTCCTCGCATAATGCATCAACAGTATCATCATCATAAAGGAAAGCATCTACATGAAGGGTGGGCCTCTGCAGACTCTGAATCTGTAAATAAATACAGCAGATAAGTAGTTCATGTCAGGTCAGAGAAAGAATGGATGAGATAGGATCACTATAATTACCTGCATTACAAATAACAAATGAATAGAGGATCATTTGGAATCAAGTTTTAGCTATTATACATAAAATGAATGCATGCATACCAAAAAGGTTGTCCTTCTACATGATCTGTATTTACACACAGTAGCCAATCAGACACAGTCACACTGAAAAAAAGCAGAGGATTTCTGATTGGATGCAACGATATACTAAATTCTGTCTTATCGAATAAATATCTGAATATCTAGAAATCTCACAATGTCTATCACTTGGTTCTCTGATCCAACCATGGCTTCCAGTGGCAGACTGCTTCGCAAATCATCGGCAATACAGTTTAGGAGGACATCAGCATTACTTCTGAGTAAATCTTCTATATCACCTATAACACAAGTCAATTATTCATTTAATTCATCTCTAAAAAAAAAAGGTTCTTTACAAGTATACAAGCTTTTTATTTTGCTAAAAGCAACGTCTTTGTTGAATCTATATTAACCAGCACTGCTACTATAACAGCTGCATACATTTATTCTATAGAAAAGAGAAAGTTTGGAAAGGTCGGGTTTTTTAGGCACTCTAAGCGATGATTCACAAAAATGTTTTTATATAAAATGTATACATTTTATTAAATACATGATTAAAAAGGTAGATCACAGTATAAAAGAAAAAAAAAAACGAGCAGAAACACCTCCAATATCCACCAATACCCTGAGTATTAAATGGTTAAAACCAAGTTAACATGATTAGTTTAGCTAGTTGATACATAAGTATAATTCATTTGTAGGTCTCATCTCCTACAATATGGTTGACACAATTCAATTGGCTAGACGGCTAATCTGTAGCAATTCATTGGGTCCTTCAGATGTCCCGTGAGGCATGTCTGGACGTACACCGATGGCCTCTCTTGGAATGGAGTACTAGGGACACAGTGGATTTGAAAACAGGCTGTCGTCCACAGCCGTCTTCTAATTTATCTAATATACAGACGCTGTTACCCTGATTCATTCCACTGTCTGGGCGAAATTTTAAACTCTTGAGCAGCTGAATTTTGCCCTATGGGGGCATCGGGTGGCCTCACCTGGGACTGACCATCTCTAGACCTGAAGAAGCGTTGTGATACGCTAAACGCGTTGTTATTATATTCCACCAGCTCCAACTCCCTCCAAGTCAAAGCTAAGAAACCATACAAAAAACATTACCTCTAATATCATGTACAATGCTAATTCCATCTAATGTACGAATCAAATGTTAATGGTTGATACATATCGATCGACGTAATTAGGACGGCAATCCAATACTATGATGAGCGTAATATAATCATGTTGAACTAATTATACTCAGCCACAGATGGCGATACACTGAATCCATCTTTATTCAACGGATGGTTTCAAATATTTATAGAGCTGAATCCTCTCTGTTTCCTCAATATTTAACCCCAATGAATTGCTACAGATTAGCCGTCTAGCCAATTGAATTGTGTCAACCATATTGTAGGAGATGAGACCTACAAATGAATTATACTTATGTATCAACTAGCTAAACTAATCATGTTAACTTGGTCTTAACCATTTAATACTCAGGGTATTGGTGGATATTGGAGGTGTTTCTGCTCGTTTTTTTTTGTTTCTTTTATACTGTGATTTACCTTTTTAATCACGTATTTAATAAAATGTATACATTTGATATAAAAACATTTTTGTGAATCATCGCTTAGAGTGCCTAAAAAACCCCACCTTTCCAAACTTTCTCTTTTCAATCAAAATCAGGGGTGTGGCACTTGCTATATAACACCGTTCTCCTTCCTCCCCTTGCGACTTATACATTTATTCTACCGTATAACCAGAACGTTGAGGAATTCTCAGAATAAATTACTTTACATTACAAGCAGCTAGAGAGGTAAGTGAGGGCTTGTTTTAAAGGAGAACTGTGGGGTCAAGGCTTTTCCCCATAGTTCTCCTAAGGGTAAGGGGAGGACACAAACTAGCGTCCTCCCGTCACCCTAAGCTCAGTATACCGCGAGCTACAGCTCGCGGTATACTGAGACGCAGCAGCAGGGACGGATTCCGACATTACTGTCGGGATCCACCCAGCTGCGTGACAGCTGGCTCTGCCTATCTAGAGGCAGAGCCAGCTGTACTCGCCCCCTACCCCGTCCGTTCCGCCAGTCAGCACTGGAGGATCGGACAGGGGAGGGGGGAATCCCTGCAGGGAGCAGTGAGTGACAGTCACGTCTCTCTGCAGGGACAGGATCGAGAAGTGAGCGAGTGACGGTATGTGTTCGCTCACTTCTTGATCTATTGAGCCGACCTGTGACAGTTTCATTGTCACAGGTCGGCTAGAACTATGAGGCTGAGTGATTTTCACTCGCCTCATAGTTCTCCTTTAAAGCTCTTTTACTGCTTGTTAAAAGTGTAATGTCCAAAGTATGGGTACATGTGCACTTTAATGTGAAACTCTCTGCAGAGGCTAAAAAAATAACAATGTATCCACCTCCCTATGAATTTAATAGGGCTGGCTTTTCTAGGTCATCACATACAGTACAATGCAGGACCAGGATTCTGGTGGGCATGGCTTGTTTGGAGTACGGAATATTTAAAACTTCTGTCAAATTGTTTTTCTTTTTGCCACCTGTGCTCCATTGGGGAGACTTCACCTCACTTCCTGTCCTGTAGACACAACAGCAAGCTTACCGTTGTTTAACTGAAGTGCACTCACCAGGAGAGTTTTCTTCATATGAAGCAAGGATTTTTTTGCAAATGATTACTTTGAGTCCTCAAGTTTTCATCTTACTTTTTTAAGTCCTGAGGAAGGGGGATGAGACTGCCCCCAAAAATGTGTTGCCTCATTTATCGAGTTCATTGAATTGTGAACAATAAAAACTTTTTATGATTTCACACCATTTTTTGTTGATCCACATTTATTTGAATGGTCTGCTGAAGAACCAAAAAACCTACCTGCAGTATTTATTTTCACAGAGAGAACAATAACACATGGTATTGTGCTACCATCCGCTGCAATGCAGGTGGGTTGTGAAGGTTCCAGAGACAGGTGTTACAAGAACAAGATTCACCACTGGAAGATTTTCCCTCTTTCCAAGTATTTATATATGTTTTTAATGCAAGTGACAACGGTCACAAGGACTAATAGATCAAGTGATGTCCGACACAAGAAAGAGCCATCTCATGGAATGGAGACTGTATGGTTAATAATGGTAATGTAGTGCACTACTCAAATTATCGTTACTGTGAGGTTGTAGGCCATGTTCCTCTTCCCTGTGTATAACAAACAACCAACTGTGTTTTGTATCTTCTGGTGAAGCTGGAATAAAGAATTTGAAAAATAAAATCGAGAGTTGAATCTCCCCAGTGAGGCTACATACAGCAACAAAAACAGCACAGATATTCTCATACCCCTCACCATTCTATGTCCCTATGTAAATATTAGGGATGCACCGAAATATTGGCAGCCGAAACATATCGGCGGAAAATTGTACTTTGGGCAAAATGCTGAAAGTACCATCTTGCATCCGTGATTTCTCTCCTCGCTGGGCGCTGCTCTGTGTCCCCTCTGATACAGAGCAGCGTCTTGCGGGAAGGAGAGAAACTCAGGAGGCCATGTGGGGTGGGGAGGAGAGAAACTGTCAGGAGGCCGAGCTCTCAGGATGGAGAATGGTGAAGGGGCAAGAGACAGCTGCAAGCTGTCACAAGAGGCAGACCCAGTAGTGTGGGGGAGGAGTCAGCTGTCAAAGGAGACCAAGCTTTCCTCTGCACTGCCGGCTCAGCCTCCTGTAAAAGCAAGTCAGGGTAGAGAGCGGTTACAAGCAGTCAGCGATCAGCTGACTGTATCTGATTGAGGACATAGTATGTTTACTGTGTCCCTAATTATGAATGAACAGGAAATGCTCTACATCACTTCCTGTTAATTCATGATTGTGGACATGGTAAACATACTATCCCCACAGGTTATGAATGAACAGGAACCCTCAATATAGAGGTTTCCTTTTCATTATAACAAGGGCTGCAGAAAAAGACCTGATGTTTAGCCCACTGATATTTCCCAGAGCCCCCGACAGTAAAGTTAAAAACTACAAATATTTAATAAAAAAATTATAATAAATGAATAAAATATTAGGAAAATAATGTTAGTCTGTGGGAACTTGACTAAATAATGTTAGTCTGTGGGAACTTGACTAAATAATGTTAGTCTGTGGGAACTTGCACAAAAGCGGATGTTGAGTTGGCATTTGACACACTACAGAGTACGAAGTTCTCACCCAACAATTCTAACCAATGCTGGCATCAATGTGGCCAAGTTGGAACCTTGCTCCATGTTTTTTGGACCTGTAACAAACTAACCTCCTTTTGGTCCCAAATCTTCTCCATCATATCCCCAATTATAGAGGTTGAAATTCGACCTGACCCAGCACCAGCCTTGCTGAATTTGGGCATAGATGATATCCTTCACCCTTTTCACGTGATAGTTGCACATGTGCTTCTAGACACATGGCATCACCATCTTTACCTGGTCTTCTTCCGGGTTCAGGATCCTTGGCCATGCTGATTAGCTGTAAAAGGATGATGTAACTCCCATGCATGCGCACAGGAGGTCATTCATCTCGGCAGCTGCCGAAGTTATAAACTGAGCTGTGCATTGTCAATAAGAAAGTGAAAAAACAGGCAAGAATTCTCTTTTGCAGAAGAGACATAGAGCTGAATTTATCAAAACTGGAGCAGCTGTGCATGGCAACCAATCAGCGTCTATCTTTTATTTTCAAAGCTTAAAGGAGAACTTTGAGGTGAGTGCTTTTCACTCACCTCATAATTCTAGCCGACCTGTGACAATGAGACTGTCACAGGTCGGCACCGATCCGCCAGCGCTGACTGGCGGAACGGACGGGGGAGGGTACAGCTGGCTCTGCCTTTAGATAGGAAGAGCCAGCTGTCAGTCACGCAGCTGGGCGGATCCGGCACAATTGTCGGGATCCGCTTCAGCTGCGCAATCTCAGTATACCGCGAGCTACAGCTCGCGGTATACTGAGCCTAGAGAGACGGGAGGACGCTAGTTTGTGTCCTCCCGTTACCCTAAGGAGAACTATGGGGAAAAGACTTAACCCCATAGTTCTCCTTTAACTGAACAAACTTTAAGTGACACTACACTCAGGAGTTAATTCCTAAAGATGCATTCAAGTATCTTAACTATGAACAAAAATGTAGCTTATTTGTGTGCACTCACAGTTGTAGACCCTCAAATCATCTCTGAATTCATACTGGCACTGTTCTTCCTTCTGGAGGGTGGCTTACAACACAAATAAGGAACAAAAGTAGCCACCCTCCAGAAGGAAGGACAGTGTCAGCATGAATTCAGAGATGATTTGAGGATTTGCAGCTGTGAGTGATACACACATAAGATACATTTTTGTTAATAGTTAAGGTACTTGAATGCATTTTTAAGATGAAACTCCTGAGTTAAAGGAGAACTATGAGATGAGTGATTTCCACTCACCTCATAGTTCTAGCCGACCTGTGACAATGAGACTGTCACAGGTCGGCTCAGTAGATCGGGAGGTGAGCGAACACATACCAGGTTCGCTCACCTCTCGATTCTGTCACGGCTCTCTGCTGTGACAGGGGAGGGGCTGGATTCCCCTCTCCCCGCTCCGATCTGCCAGCGCTGACTGGCGGAACGGACAGGGAGGGGGCGGGTACAGCTGGCTCTGCCTCTAGATAGGCAGAGCCAGCTGTCACTCACACAGCTGGGCGGATCCCGTCATCTACGTCGGGATCCGCTCCGGCTGCGGCGTCTCAGTATACCGTGAGCTGTAGCTCGCGGTATACTGAGCTTAGGGTAACGGGAGGACGCTAGTTTGTGTCCTCCCGTTACCCTAAGGAGAATTATGGGGAAAAACACTGACCCCATAGTTCTCCTTTAATGTAATTTTAAGAGAATCTGACTGGTTGCCATGGGTAATTGCTCTAGTTTTGATACATTCCTCCCTGTATGTCTATTCTGCCATAAATAGCCTGTCTGGTCGTTCTTTTTTATTTTAAGTTAAACACTGCTATATGATTAAAAAAGAATAACGACATGAAAATACAAAATAAATACACGGCTCTCCCAGAAATGAATGAGCATTGTGTCTGCTTACTGCTGTGTCTCATCCATTGGATAACCCTGGGCAGAATGCCCGGAGACACCTGTGCCAGCAGGTTCACTACAGCTCGCTGAGCCTGATGTAGATCCATCCTGTACCGTTATTTCAACACTCGCTTTTCACACTCTGGGTGTACCAAGATGGCGTCCTAAACCATCAAGACTAACGTAGGAAGGAGCGGCCTGCGGCCAGTTGCGATGCTGGCGAAGTCTCTATGGTGCGAACGCAGTCCCGGAAACAAAAAGCAGCGTAAGGTGAGAGGTCACCTGGAAATGGTGACGTTTCCTAGGGAGCGGAAGCTGCTGGGGTTTTCGGTTGTGCTGCGGTTCTCGGTTGTGCTGCGGCTTCTGTAGACGTATTTCCCCATCGGAGGAGGGAGGAGAGGCGCCGGGCTAAGCGGTCCCGCCGGGGGCTTTACACAGGGACAGAGGAGTCTATTCTGGGTAATATGGACTGTCCTCACTTCCTGGGGACCTCCAGCTGGCGGAGAGCCTCAAGTCCCACCGGACACTGGAGAGGCCGGAATGGCAGGAATGAGAATGTTTACTGCTCAGATAGTGACTGTCAGCCAGGACATCCTAGTATTGCCTTAAAGTGTATATAAAGCCTAATTATTACAGTTTTGGATTGATTGGTGAGAGGGTAGAACTTCTGTCAGGGTGTCCCCCACCCCTGGAATATTCGCCCCCTTGATGTGTCCTGGTGATCATAGTCACAGGGAAAAATTGATGGGAAAAATCCAGAATGCCACAGTTGTCACCAGAACAGGAACTGAGGGGAAATCTTCCAGTTTTGACACTTGTTTAGTGACAACTGAAGGGGGATTTAACTGGTGTAGCGTAGCTCTCACTTACTGTTGTGTTTGTGAAACAGGAAGTGAAATCTCTCAATAGGGTACAGACTGCAAAAACAAAAGCCAGAAAGCCTGCCAGTGCTTTTAACCCTACCCTACATTACTCTTATCAAAAAAAATGAAGTGCTTTTAGATATATTTTCTTGTTTAATATTTGTTAAAGTTTCATATTTAACACAGAACATTTGACAGTGGTAAAGCTACGGGTGTACAAAGTCCTCATCATTAAGCAATTGTTAAGGCATATGTATATACATTGTCTGCTTCAGGCTGCAGCACCCAGCAAATAATGCTCGCTATAAACTGAGAGCGGCGCAGCAGAGACGGAACCCGACAATACTGTCGAGAACCACCTAGCTGGCTGATTGACAGCGGGCTCTGCCTATCTAGAGGCAGAGCCAGCTGTGCCCGCTCCCTCCCCCATCCATTCCTCTAATCAGTGCTGGAGGATTAAACAGGGGAGGGGGGCAATCCCTGCAGGGAGCCATGACTGACGGTCACCACTCTCTGCAGGGAGATGATCGGAAAGTGAGCAAGCGACGGTATGTGTTCGCTCACTTCCCGGCCTCTAGAGTCAACTTGTGACAGTTTCATTGTCACACGTTTGATCTAACTATGAGTATGAGTGAAAATCACTCCTCATATTTCTCCTTTAACCCTTGCAGTGCAGGGCTAGCCCCACTGCAAGGGTTAATTTTAAAAAAATGCCCTGGAGTTCTTTCATTTCACTTCCTGTGCAGATTTAATTTCACTTCCTGTCCTGTAGATCTAACTAGAAATCAGGGGTAATTTCTCCAAAGTGAGGGGAGTTCCCATATTAGGGACTTGTCATTAGAACAGATGTCCCCATTGGAAGAAATTTCCCTCAACCCTTGTTCTGTTGACAGCTCAGAATGCTTGGGTTTCTGATCAGTTTGTATTGTCATCAACAGGACTTTCTGAATGACTGCTGCCAATGGAAGTACATTTTCAGAAGTCCAATATAAACTGATGTAACAACTGCATTCCATCCTGACTATTCAGAGCGAGGTTAGATATCTACTCCTAATGCACAAATTATTAGGCACACAAAGTGGAAGAGAACTTGTATTCCTGGTTTAGTGAGAATGGAAAACTGGAAGTATCCCAGGACAAAGACATTCCCAGGAGCAATTTTCAGTGTTTGGCACTGTCCTTGAAGATCAGAGACAGTTGTCTCTAAATGACTTGATCAGATCTGGGATGGACCAATCAGTATGGAATTCAGGAGCCAGCAGACTTTTTATTTATTAAGGGGCCAGTTCCATTGACAACCACCAGAGAAAACCTTTAAAGCTAGGCCCCAGCTGTAATTATTAAGGATCATTGGCTACCTGACTCCTGGGATTTGTCAAGCCTTGATTTTACTGTATACCAAGGTGCTCATCTGCCAGTTGTTGCTAGTATAGGTTTTCCGTAGCAGCCGACATTTAATAAATCCCAAAATTGGTAATTCTTGTCAATGGCTGTAAGATCTGCTTGACCTCAAGGCAACCCCCTATGTGTCTAGCATCACTGCTGATGTTGCATGCTGCAATGTACCCAGTGAAAAGATTGTGATTATGGCTACCATTGATCTGTAGCTGCCTAGAAAAGTCAGTAACAGCAGCAACTCTGTATCCAGCTACAGTTCACCTGAGAAAACAAAGACTTGTAGCTGCTACAGATCGCTGCAACAAAGTTGCTAGTGTGATATAGCCCTTAGGCCTGGTTCACACCTGGGCGTTTTACAGCACTGATCGACGCGCTGTAAAACGCTCAACATGTGAAAACCAATAATTGCCTATGGGCATGGTTCCCACCTGGGCGTATTTCAGCAAGTAGGACCGCGCTGAAAAACGCCCTGTGCCCAAAGAAGTACAGGAGCTTCTAGTTTTTTTACGCTCAAAGCTTAGTGCGACAAAACTCTCAACATTAGAAATCCCATGCATTTCTGTGGTCCCTTTTCAAACCTGAGAGTTTTGTCGCCAGCTGTAAACGCTGGAAAAGGTACATTAGCTTCTTTCGGACAGATTACAGCGCGCTTGGCCGCATAGAATTCAATGGAAATGCATTAAAACTCGAGACACAAGCGTTTTGCAAATTTCTGTGCGCATTTACGCGCACGTTTCCTTATTCCAAGCAATGTATTTTTATCTGCTCAATAAAACGAGCATCTTTGTCTTTGTGCATCCAACATGCGTACAATGTGCAAAACACACAAACCAATGCAAGGGAAAGACGTGTGTAAAAACGCGCGTTTTACACGTGGAAATGCTGATGCCTAGGTGTTAAGGGAGACTTGCAGTTGAGACAAAGGTCACAGCTGCATCAGGTGAACTTCAAACATCATAGGCAGATGATTTTGACTGGTTTGTGGAAATGCATTCTGCATTGCCATCATTGCTTGGTGAATCAGTGCAACAAGCATATATACTGTATAGTTAGGTGACTGGGCACCTAATGTGCACATGCTTGTTCTCGGTCAGAGACTCGCTAAGCAATTCTGTCATGCAAAGGTTAGTTATATGTATCGTGTAACAGTAGGTGAATGTTTTACTCAGACCCTGATATTGGAACTTGTGAAAGACCCATTGTATTTAATCTTGCTTTATTTTGTTGTAGGGTAAAGCGCGTTACAGGAAAGAGCCAAAATGGTTTTAGCTGACCTTGGACGGAAGATCACTTCGGCTCTACGCTCTTTGAGCAATGCCACCATCATTAATGAGGAGGTGAGATTTTACTAAACTACACTGTTTTTTCCTGTTTTGTTCATCACTAGAAAATCCAAGCAGCCAGTAGTTATTCTGCCTAGCTGTTTTGAACCATTTCTAATGTACACCATCACTGCTAATATTTTCTGCTGGATGGTTTGGTGTTAAAACATGTACTGTGGTTTTGTACCAATACAGCATGAAAAGTGCTAATTATTTAGTACAGTAGCTCATGGCAACCAATCAGAATCCATTATGTATTGTTCTGGCTTCAGCTAAGTGAATTTTGATTGGTTGTGCTAAAAAATGATCTCTCTTTTGTATATACTAGAGTCAAACCCAATGGTGAAATAGCAACAAGTTGAATGTAATTAAAAAGCATGTGTTATGGTGTGTTTGAATTTACATTGATATTGATCAGTCGTATTCAGGTATCTTTGAAGATCTCCAAAGACTTTGTTGCATGACATATTGTTTCATGATTGTAAGCTCTAATAGCAGGCATGCCTATTTCTAAAGAAATGGGGGAGAAAATATGGCAACAAAAGGACGACCAATTATGCCCTGTTTTTCAGGTGGACACGATCGGATGGCCAATGTAAGTCTACGGGCAGTTGTGTGTAAATGGACGGGCGCCCATTTACACTCGGTTACCTCTGACTCTGGCCAGGCCTTTTCAAAAACAAATGGAACAGTGCTCCTTTTCAATGGACCTGATTGTACCAGATCGGGGGTAATCTGATGTAAATGGACCAATGATCATTTACATTCCCCATAGACCAACTTGGGGTCTGGTCACTTCAGTTTTTTACGCTCGATGGACATGGATGTTGCAACAGTGACATCTAATCCATACCGCTCCAATCAGGATCACTGATGCCCTCCTGATCAGCCCGTGTGAAAGGGGTCTTCAGTTTTGTGTTTTTTATTCTGTAGTTAGAAGTGGAAACCAGGAATGTGGTTATTTTAGTATGATCGCTATATCTGCTTTCATCCCTTGTTTGATCAATGTATCTGCTTTTATCCTGGTTTATTTGCTCACTGCATTAACAAAATGTTTTTGTACATTTTATATCTTCTAAAGTGTATTAATGCATTGTTAGACGTTGTCTCATTGAATACCTGGAGGCAACTAGGCATTTTAGAAAATCTAGTCATTTGTTTGTGTTATTCTTTGGCCCACGGAAGGGGTTGCAGGCCTCTAAGGCATCTATTGCCAGGTGGATTAGACAGGTGATTGTCTGCATCTATAAGTCGGAGGGAAAGGAGTTACCCCTTTCAGTTAAGGCCCATTCAACCAGGTCATTGTCCACTTCATGGGCAGAAAGAGCTGGGGCATCAGTGGAGCAGATCTGCAGGGCAGCTATCTGGTCAAAGCAGGACACTTTCATCAAACACTACCGAATTGAAGTCCTGTCCCAGCAAGATCTGGCCTTTGGCAGAAAGGTGCTTCAAGCAATTGTCCCGCCCTAGAGAGGTAGGCTTGTATTTTGTGTACTTGTTTATCCTCTCAGGTTGCTGTCCTGGAAGATGATTGGGGAAATGTTCCGTTAGACTTACCGGTAACGGTATTTCTAGGAATCTTCCAGGACAGCAAGCCTACTTCCCACCCGGAATGATGTATGGTATGTTATTTATTGTTGGGTTGTCCCCTCGTTTACTGGGGTGGTAGTCTACTTTTATCACAACTGAGGTACGAGGGGAAGGGGAGGGGCTTTTAACTGTTTTGCTAATTGTGTTTCCTGTAGAAGGTGGAACCAATCATCTCTCAGGTTGCTGTCCTGGAAGATTCCTAGAAATACCGTTACCGGTAAGTCTAACGGAACATATCATGACTGATTAACTTCTCATATAAATATATAATGATTAACTGATGTGGAGCTGTTCTATTTTTGTTGAGAATATTATTCTAAGACCTTCAACATTTTTAAAGTGAACGTATCCAGACCTAAACCTTTCACATCCAACAGTACTGAAGTGCATGGACCTTGTGGTCCCAGCAAGTATATTTGTTTATTCTTTGGGTGGATACCTTTTTGTCCTTGTGGGGCCTCATAAGTCCTAAGCCCAGACTGTACAAGTTGATATTAGAATTTTGTCCCCGCCAACTACTAAGCCCCACATTCTTTACTGTCAACTTAAATGCCAGAGCATCTACTTACCGCTGAAGTTTTGGCATTTGACAGTTTATAAAAAGTGTTGTAGGCTTAATTCTGACTTGTCCAGCAGCTGAAGCCCCATACATATCCTGGGCCTGGGATCCAAGGGGCTCCAGAGGGACACAGGGCTTGATTTGAAATCAGGTGTTTTGAATGCACTTCAGTACATTGGAAATGTATTAGGCAGATCAAATTCACTTTAATCTTTCTTTCCCAACATGCTGGAAGAGGTCTTGTGGCAACTTACATAGAGTGCGAGTCAGTTATTTGCACCATTGTAGTCCAATAAGCAATGAGAGCTGGCATTTATAAGGACCATCCTTGTCTGTTTTCATTGTAGGTGCTCGGTGCTATGCTGAAAGAAGTATGTACAGCCTTATTGGAAGCAGATGTCAACATTAAACTTGTAAAGCAACTAAGAGAAAATGTCAAGTAAGTGTGTTCCTAATACAGATATTGGACTTTGTTCTGCTTCATACCAAACATGCTATGTAGGCTGAATGCCATGAAAGCTGCCCTATATTGAATTTTTTTTTTTTTGGAATGTGATTTTATATAAAGGAAAAACACTTCCAATCTAATCAAAAGTAAATAAAAAGAATGCAAGCTTATGTCAGGTTTTAATGGTCTGTATCCCTGTTGGAAGATTTTCCTTCACTCCCAATGTAATGGACAACAATCTGTGGGACAGGAAGTGGAAGAAATCTTTCTAATGTAAATGCAGACAAGAAGAAAACCTGGTAGAATTTCTAAGTCCTTCCCTGTCTACTAAAACTGTATATATTGCTTTCTCATGTCCTAATTGGCAAGCTTTCTGCTTAGATCCTGTCACTTGTAAAAGGAAGTAAGGGAAATCTTTTTCCCCAATGGGGGAAAAAAAGAAAGTAATACATTGACAGGTTTTAACCCTTCCCTTATGTATCTGGTGTAAAATTGACCAAAAACCATTATAGTTTTCCTTTTTAACATTGTGGAAAAAAAGGAATGTAGATTGAAGTAAAACCATGTGGGTTTTATTCCCAGGTCGGCAATTGATCTGGAAGAAATGGCATCTGGTCTCAATAAGAGGAAAATGATTCAGCATGCTGTCTTCAAGGAGCTGGTCAAGGTATGTGTGTTTTGCTTCAAAGCCTAAATCTAGCTTTACCTTCAGTCTTGTACAGTTATGCAGGCTTCTCTCTCCTGTACTGACAATTAGTCTGATTACATGTGTGGTGGTGTGCAGAAAAACAGGACCCATAATGTAAACCTGTCATGGAAAAATTTGAGGTTTGCCATTGCTGCATTGGTCAGCAATGGCAACCATTCTGAAACCGCTAGTTGAATGCACCAATACTAACCCACTACCTGCAATAATTATCACTGACCATGAACAAGTATGCAGATCACAAAAGTTCTGACCTTCATACTTATTCTTGCTTAAAATATCACACCAGCATTATATCCGTTAAAGATTTAGTCTGATTTGTGTTTGCAGAGCTAATTAAAATAAAACTGGAATCTTCAGATGCCTATGGTCAATTTTCTGTCTCCCACAGCTGGTGGATCCAGGAGTAAAAGCATGGGCACCCACTAAAGGAAAGCCGAACGTCATAATGTTTGTAGGGTTACAAGGAAGTGGGAAAACAACAACCTGTTCGAAGGTAAGGTAGAATGTGCTTCTTTGACTCTTTTGGCTTTAGTGTAGCTAAATTATTCTCACTGATATTTGCATTGTGTAATGTGGATGGGATTTATACAAGACAAGCCAGTAAACAAACAAATTGTGTTCATTGTGTTTCAGCTTGCATACTATTATCAGAGAAAAGGATGGAAAACATGTTTAATATGTGCTGATACATTTAGAGCAGGTAAGTGTACAAGAAGAATTTTAGATACTCCCAAGAATCCTTTGTAGATTTAATATATAACTTAAACCAGAACATTTGTTTTGGATGGAGTAGGGAACCCAATGTCTGTTTCCTTTTTGCTTTCTTTGTCATATTAGGATTCCCCTTTACTTTGTGTCCCGGAAATATCTCCAAAGAGAGGGGAACTTCACAGTTGTGGTAGAAGCAGGTGTGCTTATTGGAAGATTTTCCCCTCACCTCTTACGGTGACGTCTGCAAAATGTTTTCCCATTATTCTCTGTCCTGGTGACAGTGGTCACCAGGACAGAAAGGGAGAATCTCCCTAGCAGTGACACACATCAATAACAAACTGACGGGGGTTTTTACCCCTTCTTCACTCTCCAAAGGCCCATTTGGCAATGTGGAGCAGCGCAGGTTACATGTGTTGCCATTCATTTTGAATAGCACTGCAACACACCATGGTGCATTTTGGTACAAATTTTGTGATTCCTCTTAATTTCAGGATGTTTTGGGGCATTGCAGCCCATTATCAGTGTGATGCCTTAATGCAGTGCATGTGCCCTAAAAATTGAAAATTTGGGCTTTTGTTATACTTGTAACATTGAAGTGACAAATTGAGTTTTCTACATGTTCATATACATTTATAGCTTCATTGTTTAAGAATAGGCAGCTGTGTTGGTAAATATAACCTGTACATTGATGTGTATTTACAGGAGCCTTCGATCAGTTGAAACAGAATGCTACAAAAGCCAGAATACCATTCTATGGCAGGTACTGTGACTCCTATATGCATTGCTTCATTCAGTGTTATTATATGTAGAGCGTCTTTCAAGATTATAGTGAACAATGCACAATAGGAATTGTATTGTTACATGTGATTTCCAGAACAAGTGTTGTTTTTTTACCACCGTTAAGTCTGGAGGGTAGGGGAAATTCTTGGCTGTGCAATCAGTCTCCAGATTTCCTTTATAACAATGCCAACTCATAGACACGGCACATACACATGTGTATAGGTCAGAGTGTAACTTGTACTCGCATGTTCATTGTAATTGATAGTGCTCCTTGTAATACTAGTTAGTTGTAATTATAATTGAAAAACATGATTGACGATGCCTGCATTCTGGAATCCGGTTATCCTGTAATTATAGGGTCCACATCATCTGAATCTTCAGCTCCACAGTCTGTACTACCCTGCATTTGGAGATTGGGCCTTCTGTCTCCAGCCTTTGGTGTTTTCAGAGCTCCTACAGCTGCAGAGACCTTTCCACTACATCTGCTATTCTAGGTACTCTTGTGGAAGGGTCCTGCACTCCACCTGAGAGTGTGTTGAATCTGTTCTCCTTTGAGAAGGCAGCTAGAACCCCTGTTTCATCTGGCAGGTTCTGCCCTCCATCCTGCGTTGGCAGTTACCTTTTTATCTGCCAAAATGGGTTAAATACCTCCAAAAAGGTTCTTTCCACTTCCAGGGTATACTCCCACCTAATTGCGCATGTGGAACAAATGTCTGGAGCCTTACAAAGTCAACTAGGATCAGCTCTGACTTAAAATGTGGAATATAACATGGGTACAAAAAATGAAAAAAAGGCCTCAGTCATGAAGGGGTTAAAATACATTTAGGGTATGAATAAGGTTCAGGAGGGCAGTATTTTCAATATAAAGCCAAGATCAAGAACACTACTAGGAGGAAAGTTTGAAACTAGTATTTATATTAATTTTTTTTAATCAAAAGAGCAGTTGCTTTGAACAGACGTCCTGCACAGGCAGTGAGTCATTAAAGTGACACTTAAGGTGCTTGAATGCATTTTTAAGATATAACTTGACTATTAACAAAAAACGTGCATCACTCGGCTGTATATCCTCAAATCATCTCTGAATTCATGCTGACACTGTACTTCCTTCTGGAAGGTGGCTAATTGGTAAACTAAACGTGAGATTGCAGGCAGCTTGGAGCGGTGGCTACTTTACAACACACACACAGGTAGCATGGGGAACAAAAGTAGCCACCCTCCAGAAGGAAGGACAGTGTCAGCACCAATTCGGAGATGACTTGAGGATCTTCAGCTGAGTGATGCACAAATAAGATACATTTTTGTTAATAGCTAAGGTACTTGAATGCATTTTTAAGGTACTTGAATGCATTTTTAAGGTTTAACTCCTGAGTTTAGTGTCACTTTAAATGAATGCATAAGTCACTGGCTGGGATGCCAGTGATCCTAACAACCAACCATGGTGGACTGGGAGAGGTTCATGGCTGGCAGTGCATTTTTAACATTTAACTACTACGTTTTTAGTGCCGCTTCAAAGCGTACGTGAATTTAAACGTGTCAGAGAAAAAGATTAAAAAGTAAAGGGGCAGATTTGATGGGCCACCTGGTCTATTTCTGCTGCCACACTTCTATGTTACTATATGGACCTGGCTCCTCAGCGTCACCCAGGCACACCTGCTACCTCTTGGAGCATAGACTCTTGTATTCAGCCTGGTGCCTTTTCCTGGCATTCCTATTGTGGGTTGCTCAGGTGACCTCCTGTGAAGAAAGTCAGCTTTATCACTTTTCCAAAGGTCCTAACCCTTGCTAGATCAGGCTTCACGGGGTTGCAGCATTGGTAACTGTCACCTGTGTTCCAGCTTCACCTCGCTAAAAAGTTCCACAGTCTGTGTACCCTCAGATTGTCATCAGGCAGCGAGTCAACCCCCTTTGCTCCCTCAAGGGAGTTTGGGGGACCCTCGCTTCAAGGTTGCCTCCCGCTCTTCTATTCTTTACTGGCTCCTTAGCCTCTACCTTTTGTCTTGACTCTGGGTTCTATGTGGGCTAGTGGGTCTTTCCCCTTGGACCAGGTAGTCCCTGTTGTGATCCTTCAGCCTCTTCAGATGGCTATAATAGTCTTCTCTCCTTTTTATAAGAGGGGTGGGCTTCATTCATTGAGATCCTCCAGCTGCAGGGTTACCATCCTTGTTTTTTTTTTAACAGTTCTTTACTTTCACATCAGGGGAACCTGCCTTGGTCATACCAAGGTTTTATCATGCCTTCTTCACTGGGAAGGAGTGGAGTCTTTCTTGCGACAGGGGAACTAGTCTATTCCCTGCTCTGGATGATGCCGAGAGTATTAGACTCACTTGCTGTGTCTCCCTTAAGGACAGTGCCTTGTAAACCAGTTATTCCTACCCAGTAGTCTGTGTACTGAGAGGTTTTGTACATCCTAGATTCTGCCTGACAGGTGGAGATGATCTCTGGAGGGCTCTGCTCTTCCATGGATTGTCAGTAGGCAGAACACTTTAGTTTCTTGCTGCAGGTACCTTTCTGGGTATGTCTGGATGTCCACCCAGGGATAGGTTATCCCTTTGTTCTAGTATGCAAGTTCTTGAGGAAGGCCCTTAATCAGGCAACTACAAAAATCCAAGTATATTTGATTGACTTGATGCATTTAGAAAAGTACATTATGGCTTAGATACATGAATTTATAGAGACCTTGTCTCCAACTTGAATGAAGCAGAAAAAAGCACAGAAAATTGACTCACAATGTGCCTTTGTACTTGCTAGAAAATTTGACTACTCCAGAAATAGTTAGTTCCTTTGTCTAGCCCCCTGCCTTTTTGCATGTCATAGCCCTCTGCTCTTCTAAGAATATCTAATTTACACGTAAATAACATGCTTTAATTGCATTAAATGAACATATAATCTTGTGGGGAAACAAGATTTGTTCATTCCTGGTTATGTGTTGCATATTTGTAAATACATACTGTAATTATGCTCTAAATAAAAAATATAATTTTTTATTTGGCCAATCTGTTTGTAGTCTATGAACACGTTTATCTGGAATCCTAAAGCTGGGATGGCTATTAATAAGCAGTTGAGCTGTTGCTCTGTATATATGGAATGTCTAATACAAGTTTATTATTCTTAACAATCTGCTTCTTTTGTGTGCGTGTGTATTTTTTATGATGGAAATGTCTTGTTCTACAGCTACACAGAGATGGATCCGGTGAACATTGCTTATGAAGGTGTCGAAAAATTTAAGAACGAAAACTTTGAAATTATAATTGTGGACACAAGTGGTCGGCACAAGCAAGAGGATTCCTTGTTTGAAGAAATGCTTCAAGTTTCTAATGCTATAGTAAGGAAGCCTTCCTTAACCAGCAATATTCTAGTGTCTTATGAAATTAATTTTAACACAATTTAAGTAGCAGAATGGTGTATTGATTCGTTTTACTATCAATACAGACTGCCTTGGCCAATTGGCTTATGGGGCTGGGGGGAAAAAGAATTTGTTTAGACTGATTGCTGTGCTGAGGATAAGGAACCATTCACACATTTAGCGGTGACCTGTGCTGTACCGCACTGGAACGACACCGGTCCCCGTTAGGAAAATTAGAAAACCATTGCTTTCTGTATGTCCCATTCATACAGAATGCCGGATAATGGGTGGGACACTACAATAAAATGCAAGCATGCCACATGTTATTGCAGCACAATGGATCACACTGCAGGTAGCTGCATGGCAGCGCAGCGGACCATGCTGCCATGCGGGGGCATGAATGGAGTGTACATATTGTACACTACCAAAAAAGTTTAAAAAAGATAAACGGTAACAACACACTAACCCTGTTTGCTGAAACGCAGCATTTTAGCGTAGAGGCTTGTTGGAACGGGCCTTTAGAATAATACAATCTCCTATACACATGTCCAATTATGTTATGAATGTACTCGGGCCACTCGGGCGTTCTGGAGCTAGCTGATCTCTAGGGTAAAACAAATGAAAAATTGCAGTTTCTATGCAACAAGATCTGTTTTATGTTCAGCTTCTATGTTAATATTTATCACGTATATTCACATTTCAGCAACCTGATAATATTGTCTATGTTATGGATGCGTCCATTGGTCAAGCTTGTGAAGCCCAAGCTAAAGCCTTTAAGGATAAAGTAGATGTAGCTTCAGTCATTGTGACCAAGCTGGATGGTCATGCGAAAGGAGGAGGAGCTCTTAGTGCGTAAGTCTGCTGTTATCATACCTGTCCATACATTCAGCTAACGATTCATGTAAAAATGGACAGTCAGTGTAATATATGAAGTCTAACTGAAATTGGCTGTCTTTTTTTTGTCTTTGCTAGTTGAACTAATTAGTGCTTGGGTGGCATATTTTTTAAACGGGAGCTCCACTATTTAACATGTCACTCCATGGTTTTTGGGAAATCAGGAGCCACAAAGAAAGGTTCTTTGAGGATTCCCCGGCTGCAAATTCTCATAGTACAACTTTGTTAAAAACCATTATGGAAGTCTGAGCCCTGTCTGAATGTACTTCAGTTCACCTAATATAAACAACATAGGACTAAGGAGATATTTCCATGTTCCTACACTGAGAATGTTAAACCTAAAATGCAGCATTTATTTCTTTTACAAGAGACTTGGATTTAGAATATATACCATACTAAATTCCAATGATGAACTACTTTACTAAATATTAGTTTAATGCCCATCATCTTAAATCTTATATAATCTAATTATTCACAGTGTTGCCGCAACAAAGAGTCCCATCATTTTCATTGGAACTGGAGAACATATAGATGACTTTGAACCATTTAAAACACAGCCTTTTATCAGCAAACTGCTGGGTAAGTGCAAAATGAGTGTTTTACAATCTCTTCACTTTGTACATTTTTTTTTTTTTTTTTTTTTTTTTTTTTTTAAACACTGTTTTTCAAATAAAATACAAATGTAAGCTTCTGCAGAGCAATGCAATATCTCCCAATTCCCTTCAGATGTTTTATTGTCTGATCTGTGCATGTTTTTTGTTTTTTTTAGGAATGGGAGACATTGAAGGGTTGATTGATAAAGTGAACGAGTTGAAGCTAGATGATAATGAAGCTCTAATAGAGAAATTGAAACATGGTAAGTACACATGAATGTTGGCACTGGAGCTTTTTAAGCTGGAATCTGAATACACCTTGGTTGTCCAAGAAGCAGTGTAGAAATTGTATTTGTACACATGCTGTAAAATGTTATTAATTAAACATTAGTAGTAAAACCGTGTCCTTGAAAGTAAGTGCTAAATACTTGTATTGACATTGCTTTTTATTGCATTTGGCATAAGTTTTTATATGTAAATCTGATGTGTCCTATTTTCTTTATAATTTAGGTCAGTTCACATTGAGAGATATGTATGAGCAGTTTCAGAATATCATGAAAATGGGCCCTTTTAGCCAGATATTGGTAAGTGTTATGCCTATGTGAACTCTGGTATCTCAGGTATTGCTGTCTGTCTGTGAATGAAGGTAAACAGTAAATATCTTGTTCCATCACTTATCCTTTCACTGCTATATGTACTAAAAAAATGTTCTATGTAGGCTGCCGTCACACTTCAGTGTTCCACCCACAGCTGAAACAACTTAACATATTGGGCAGATGCAGCCAGAACACTGCAAATGGTGTCGGTCACTGTGGGATGGTATTTGGCAGGGGGGTCAGAACTGCTCCCCTGTGAATGACCCTCTAGCATGTCTAGACTGCTTACTTAATTGGCTCCTTTTAAAGTCTTCTCTTTTTTGGGGGGAGGGGGGGGCAGCAGCACGGGGAATCTGACTTTTAATTTATTTTTAAATGTTATTTGTTCCTTTTGATCTTTTAGTTAACCGAACTATCCCCCATGATTATTTGAATTTATTTTGCTACGGTAGTAGATACACACTTGTAGGGTTGTACTTAAAAATATATTTTCTTATTTGTGTTGACAGGGAATGATTCCTGGCTTTGGACAAGATTTTATGAGTAAGGGCAATGAGCAGGAGTCAATGGCTCGTCTGAAAAAGCTTATGACCATCATGGACAGCATGAATGACCAGGGTAAGCCCTTTGTTATTGCTTGCATATATAGTAAGTATGTAGACTTTGCTGTCATGTATATTCACAGAGGGAAATGTATTACACTGGAGCAACCAATCAGCTTCTCTTTCATTTTCAAATCTTAACTGAACAAACTGAAGAGAAAAGCTGATTGGTTGCCATGCACAGTGTCCTAGCTGAAATACCAGACCTCGCATTACCAGGAACAGAGATTTGTGTGCTCATCATAACTAAAATGTATTCAGTACGTATTGGGCAGGATGTCAAGACAAACATTCTGCTACGTCACAACAGGTTACATGAATTTTTAAACAAAGCCATATTAGCATAATTAATGAGGCTCATCCCAGTGACATCCCACACTGGGTAGTCATGGAAATACAAATCATCCAATAATATTTGATTATTTATCACAGCAATGAGATAACTGTCTAAAACTGCAAAGTCACTCCCCAAATTGCCTTATTTTAACTATGGTCAAATCGAAACAATCATTTTAAGGAACCAGTGGTCTTTTGTGGTGGGCTGACTTTGCCTGGTGTGTGAAACTATACCATATTTGGGAGTATTGGTCACTTTATCAACAGCCCATAAGACTAGAGTGTTGCAAAAAGGAGGAAGTTTTTGTAAACTTGAATGCAAAATAAAGCTGATGTAAAGATAATGTCCTTTTATTGACACTTACTTGAATGCATTGATCAACAAAATGGAGTCTTGAACATGAATACAAAATGGATTCATAGCTTAACCAACTTTTCAACTTCAACAACTGCTCCAGATTTTGTCTGCTCCAGTTTTGATAATTTCCCCTCAGAGTATTTTTTTGAATACTTTGAAGGGAATTTATCAAGCCTGGAGCAGACAGAATTCTGGAGCTGCTGTGCATGGCAACCATTCAGTCTCATTTTCAAATCTTAACTGAACAATCTGACCAGAGAAGCTGATCCAGATTTTGTCTCCTCCTGGTTTTTATAAATTCCCCCTATATGTTTTCATGTATCTTATACCTTTTTATAGTGCTTGTTTAGTTTACTTGTGTGAACACTTCTTCTCTGAACAGGGCTGGCTTACCCATGTAATTACAAACCACAATTTCTTTAACGGGACCTTTTAGTATTCCCCATTGCTCTCCTGTCCGCTATATAAAAGCAGCACAGACATTAATTGGACACTCCCAGAAGAGAAGGCTTTGATATGGAAGGGGGAATGGGCTAGGGAATTGACTCTACAGGGATTATTCACATTGCAAGTGAATAAAAATGATTTTATGGAAAAGGTAATTCAGACTGATCATATGATGGAACCATGCATAATAAGCACAGCTTACCTTCTGTGAAAACTGCAGGTACTAGGATTAGTATTGCATGTCTAAGCAATTGTTTTAGAAGTGGAGCTAACCCCCACCCCTGTCATCACCAGAGCCTCCTTATTTCTCCTTTGATATGAGGAGACGTAGGGCAGGGAGCGGAGCCAAGAAAATGTTCAGAGGAATGTTCATATAATTGAAGATCTCTAGACCTGCTGATCATTTCGAACTCTGGTTTTCACTGAAGGGATCCTCTGCTTATACCACAACTTCATGAGTTAAGTTTACATCATCCCAGTTTGTGATGGTTTACTTTCAAAGAAGACCTGTCATGAGAGAAAAATGGAGGCTGCCTTTGCTGACCATTGCTTTCTGCCTGACTGTCACGATGACCAACTTCCATGCTTTGTCAATGACCCAGAACAAGTATGCAGGCAAGGACTTCTGACCCTTTTCTCAGATATTTATAGATCTGATTACTTCTCTCCAGTCACTGTCCAGGAAGTATTGAAGCCAGTGGCTTACAGTCGGTCAACTAGCACTTTCAGAATCTCAGCAGTGGGGGAGTTCCTGTATTTCTTTCTAGATTATCTTTACTGTAAAACTACGCACATTGACATCTTCGTGCTTTTGTTATTCATACGTTTCCTTCCCTTGATAAGTGGAAGAAAGTACATATCGGTTACAGCTAGTGGCGTACACCTGAACATAGAGTTGCTCAATGAATTGTTTGTGCTTATATTCTCTGTAGAACTTGATAACACAGATGGTGCCAAACTCTTCAGTAAACAGCCTGGCAGAATTCAAAGAGTTGCCCGAGGATCTGGAGTATCTACAAGAGATGTACAGGAGCTGCTAGCACAGTATACAAAGTTTGCACAGATGGTTAAAAAAATGGGAGGTATCAAAGGACTTTTCAAAGGTAAGTCCATAAAATGTTACATTTTTTTCAGAATAAAAAAGTTTACTTTTTATAGCGTTCCCTTTTACAGGGCGAAGTATCAGCATAATTAGATCTGCAGTGTTCTTTTTATATGTCGTTTTAATCAATACATTGCAGTATCTATGCTGGAAGATGTGTTGCTGTCAATACATTTTTCCATTCTGTTTATAGGCGGTGACATGTCAAAAAATGTAAATCCTTCCCAAATGGCCAAACTAAATCAACAAATGGCAAAAATGATGGACCCCAGAGTTTTACAGCACATGGGTAAGTACAATTGATACTTTTTCATTACTACTAATTTTCATTTGTTAGCAAATGTTGCAATATATTTTTACGATTTAATAAATTGTAGTTCATTGCAGAGGTCAAGGCATAAAATCTGACTAGTAGGCACATACTGTGTATTAAGCCTTTTTTTTTTAAACGGTATACAAAAAGTTCAGATTTATTTATTTTTTTGAGCAGCGACTAGCCCTGTCTAAGCTTAGTGTCAGTATGTGTCGGAGCTTAAAAGTGTATTTCCACTTTTGCAGTCAAATTGGAGAACACCCCTCCTATATGTTTGTTTCCATTCACACAACATAAAGACTTCTTTTTTTTTTTTTTATATTTTCTTTTAGATATTTTGTTGAAGCAGGCAAGATGGTTGAATCCATTTTTTTTCTGAGCACTTTCACAGTGATCTGTTCTTATAGAAAGACTTGGGACTGAAATTTGAGGATTGTCCCTTGTTAACGTATAACGCACAACCCAGGGTTGTAATGCTTTACCTGTCAGAGGCAGTGTTTAAATCTACTTTACAAATTATAATGAGCAAGCACCTCTTAAAGTAGTATTAAGGTCTGGGCGTTTTTTACCTTAATGCATTCTCTGCATTAGGGTAAAAACAGCCCAGCTACTTTTTTTCTACCCCAGTCCCCTCCACACTTACCTGTCAGGTGCGCTCGTCCCCGCCGCTGGGTCCAAAGTGATCCTTGTTTGAGCAAGCAACTTCCGGGTTGCTTGCTCAAAAACAAGTGCACAAATCTTATCCTGATTGCTTCATTTTGGCCAGAGGCTTTCGTTCTCCATCCTTCCCTCTGTGGCTTAATCTTCCCCTCGATTCCTCCCAAACAAGCCAGATCTGATATCCCAGAGTCTAGTCCTACATCTTAACGTGTTGACCTTAAACTAACACTTGGTTTCTGAGGAACCGATCCTAAAGGTCAAAGCTCTCTTGGTATTCTACACAGCAGTTGGTTACCTGAGCTATTTATGGGAAGGTGTGGAGAATATTCAATTATTGTGAGTGTTAACAATGGCTCCAATCCAGGTTTTACTTAAATCTTGGAATTTATACAAGGTGGAACAAATAAAGGATTAGCTTTTAGTACCTGAAGGGTCCAAGTTGTGGGCCTTTGTGTTTATCTGCAGAGATCCCTGTCAGTGCCAGTGACAACATTTGCTTAAAGCTCTGGCCAGATATATGATTATTTTGGATAAATCTTGCCCAGAGTGAGGAGCCTCTGCCTTAGTCTGCCCTGAAAATGGTTACTGGCAAGTCTAACTCTGGTTTTTGAACTTGCATATACTTGCTGCAAGGCAGAAGACACCACTGTGTTCTGGCTTAGCTTTACAGCTTCCTGTGTCACCTCTCAATCCCTATCCTGTACATATTCAATGACTGCACATTATGCAGCATATTTATAGTCCAATGAGCAGCAGAGTAAAAAGAAATCGGTAAAGCTGAACCAATAAATGTCAACTGCCTGACAGTGTGGCAGGGATGTGTAAAAGTACTGAACTAATGGAATTAGCCAGGTAAATTTATATGAAATAAAATCCTTGCTACAAAATAAACCGTACCTACCTGTCCCTCTACCCATGCTGCCAAACTCTCCTGGGTTGAGATATTCAGCTTCCAACACATTTCTGGGTGTGTTGAAAGCCTAGTCCCCAGCTGTGCATTGTGGCTCCTTCTGCAAACCCCCCTATGGTCATGTAGGTACCTCACAGCTGTTGGAGAGTAAGTCTTTGTGGCAGACTTCCTCTATATCTTTGATTAAATAAAGTCAATAATATTTAGAGCTGCACATCCACTTTTAAAAGAACAAGGCATGTAGTGATATAAAATGGCATATTCAAAAACAAATCATATCGTTTGCTATAAATATGGTCTGTCTACCTTTTAAAGTGTGGTTGAATAGCATATACATGGAATAGTATGTATGTGGAATTAAGCAATACAAGTTTAGTGTTTTGTAATTCTCTGTGCACTGTTTGCATTGTGGGTGCAACAGGGAAGCCAGATATTCACATTAAAGTGGCCAAGTCTGACAGCTGGCTCTGTTTATCTAGAGGCAGAGCCAGCTGTACCCGCCTCCTCCCATGTCTGTTCTGCCAGTCAGCGCTGGCGGGGAGGGGGGGAATCCAGCCCCTCCCCTGTCACGGCAGAGAGCCGTGAAAGGATCGAGAGGTGAGCGAACGCCGGTATGTGTTCGCTCACCTCCCGATCTACTGAGCCGACCTGTGACAGTCTCATTGTCACAGGTCGGCTAGTACTATGAGGTGAGTGAGAAGCACTCGCCTCATAGTTCTCCTTTTTAAAAGGTACAGAGCTCACCACAAATGTCATGATCTATTCTGCCCATACCTTAAGGTGAGGGAGACCATGTCTTTTGGGGTGGGCAGAGAACATCCACAGTGCAGAGGGACCCACTAGCATCCAGTACTCCCAGAGGTTTTGAATGCCAATCTTCAAGCAAGAATATTTCTTCCATGCAGCAGAGATGTGGGTACCAGGACAGGTAAGTATTGCTTGTTTGTTTTTTTGTTCATTTAAAAATGGAGACGAACCTGGATTTCCAAAGCTTGTCTGCTATGACTGATACTCTCTGCTTTGCTCAGATGATTGATATGACTACAGAGTCAGTAATTAGATACTCCTAGAGCAGTATGACAGAAAAAGCGAGGGGGCTGTGCTAGGAAATTGACTAGTCAGATTTGCTAGCAAGTTCAGAGGCTCATCGCATGTTTTATAAAACAATTGTGATGGAAAGATAGCACGCTGTAAGTAAGCATTTAAAATACTTAATTTTTTACCTGCAGTTTTTTTTTTTTTTTTTTTAAAGTTGGTGACCTGGGCTTCTTTAAAACTATATAACCCTTTTGTGTTTGCAGGTGGAATGGCAGGCCTTCAGTCTATGATGAGACAATTTCAACAAGGAGCTGCTGGCAACATGAAAGGAATGATGGGATTCAACAACATGTAAACAATGCCTTCATAACAATGGACATGTCACAGCATCTTTTGCCATCAGTGGAGCTTTTACGACCTACTAGTCATTGGGCCGGAAGACCTGTGAATTAAAATGGATAAAGAGACTAAAATTATGATGTGGTCATTTTTTGAATGGCTTCCCCAGTTTTTACTTCTGATCTGACAGATCATCCAGTTTTATGTTGGAAGTAATGTCTTGCTTTGCTATAAATTACAACATAGATATATTGGTTTTATAATTACAGAATTTAATTTAAACTGTAGATTGTTAGTCTGTATTTACAGCCACAACGCACTATTTATGCAAAAAAACTTCCAGATGACTGGCAGTTTTGTGGAAATTCGTGTACTGGAAAAATAAATTTCTTAATGGTTATAGTATGTTATGGGATTTTCCTTCTTTTAAACACTTGCTGATAGTCAAAAATACATTGGTATGTATTATAAATATGCAGTTCTAATCAAAAAAATAATTAAAAGTATATATGGTTCTATGAGCTGGTTATGATTCTGAATGTCGTTTTGACCCAAAGCAGGGAGTTTAAATAATAAAAAGCACATTCCATCCCGTAAAAATAGTAATCGGAGCTTTGCTGTCTCTTATGAATCAATAAATGCCCCTATTTTGCAGTAATATGCTCCACTATTTGTAGAGCCTCCAATACTTCTGGGTATGTCTATAGCTCCTTGGCCTACTACTGCTGCCCTCTTATGATCACAGCTCACTGCTGCTGCAGGAAGAGCCCTTTTGATTTCTCAATATTAGAAAATTCCTCTATTGTTTAATGTCCAGAGAGCCACAAGTCAAGGTTTTACAACCATACAATATTTTTGTTGGTGGGTTAGCCGACAGGGCTAATTTGCATATCAGCCTTGAAGCTGTGTCCAAGCAGCTTTACATTGTGTTTCTTTGGACATAGCAGGTCCTATTAAGATGCCTTTACAGTGCAGGTGAAATGCAGCCTTTTGTGGAGCTTTGTGTTCTTTTTACATGTATATGTGCAGTACTATGTTCAAATGCAAAAAGCAGAATTTAACAACTCCCATCTACACAAGCCTTAAAGCAGAAACGGATACTTTTTTACTGCTTCTTGTCTTGTTTTCTCTATGGTGAATTTCAAGCTGGCCGTGCACGTTACTCATTTTGGAAAATTTACCAAAGCTTCATTAATTAAGGACATGCCTAAAACAACCCACTCAGTTTGTATTCAATAAGTTAGGGCCTTCCACTACATGGTTTGATGGTAGATCTACAATACAAAAGACTTTGATGGTACTTGGTCTTGATTTTTCCTTTTTTTTTTTTAATTCAGCTTGTGTAGGTTATACGAAAGTTAAAATCATGGCCAATAAACTAAATAAATATAATCTATGAGAGCTGCTAAATCAAGCCTATGAATACTCTCAAACTTTCTTTGAACTATAGAACTTTGGATTCTGTGTTGAATGCAAGTGTGCATGGAGATCTGACTACTAACAAATGAAAGCCTAGATGTGATCTTTATTGTCATCCTGGAGTAATGTCAGTGGTGGATATAAAGGAGATTGTATAATCGGATTATAAAATATATGGTCAGCTTTAGTCCAATCCACATAAGTACGCATCAAGCAAAGCAGCTTACGAGTTATTGGCTTCCCTGTTTCCAAAAGAATGCAGGATCCTTTGACAGCCTCCCCCTTTTTTTTGTACCCACTGAACCTTTTACATTTGTACCACTACTGATGATATAACAAACCATTGTCGGCATCTGAGTAGAGCCGGATGCACATCTTTGATAATGGGGATGTTTGGAAACTCAAATTCACATTTTACATCAGGGGCTTGAATGTCTTTAGCTGGACCTCCTGCTCATTGGGGTTGATTTACTAAAGGCAAATATGCTGTTAACTTTGCAGGGGAAAGAAAGTATTTTTGATTGCAGTCGGCAGAGCTTTACTTCATTCACTAACCTAAGGAAAAATTCCCTTGCAAAGTGAACAACCTATTAACCTTCAGTATACCAATCTCAGTGTGTGCTTGTATCCTTCCACAAAGATATCGTCCAAGAAATGCCTACTACTAATAAAAAAAAAAAAAAAGACTGACAGGAGGCTGGAGGTTTTCCTCTCCCAACAAATTCCAATGTCAGCTGCTGCTAAAAATAAAAGAACATGACACAGTGACAGTACAGCAGAGGCACAACACAGCCAAGCCAGACGTGAAATTTCACACAAAATGAAGACGCTGAGATTCATTGCTGCCGAAGCTTTAATATCCATCCAGGAGTATGCCAAGATGGACATCAGAAATATTGCTCATAATCTTTATCCCCTCCTACTGAAGGCTTGTTTCTTGCATGAGAAAGAGGAAATCATCAATATACTGGTGGAAAACTGGCCACTGCAAGATTTTAATTTTGGCAAACTGATGGGCAAAACGGTGGATTGTCCTGAAGACATTAGTCATTGGGCATGCCAGCGCAGCATAACCGCGTGCCTTAAAGGCTTGAAGAACTACGTCCTAAATTGTTCTCCAACATACTCCAAAAGACTCAAAGTTGTTGACCTTACAGGTATACGTGATGTTCAGTTTCAACCATGCAAATGTAAGAAGACTTTGGGGCGATGGGCAAGAACGCAACTGATTTCCCAGATCTGCTTTGAACTTCTCATTGAGATGCAAATGCTTGAGTTCAGTCCTTTTGTTTTTGAAGTTGATGTTGACATCATGTGTAACCTGTTTGTGACCGAGAAGACCTATGAGCTTGTGGTACAAGCATTGCTGATGAGATGTCATAGTCCCCTAAAGATCCGATGTGTAGATTTTAGAGCAGACAGTTTAGCTTTAAGGAAGCTCTTCTACATAATAAGACTTGCTGAACCCTCTTCTATACGGAAACTAGAAATGGTTCACAATGTGCGCTTAGAAGTATATCACCTTGAAGTGCTTCTCAACAACATCACATTCACTCAGCTTAGCTCACTGACTTTACCAGCAAGAACCTTCAATGTTATTAACTACACGGCAGAGGACGAAGCTGTTTTATGTACCATTGGAGAAAAACTAAGCCACATGGTTCACCTGACCGAGCTGAGTCTTTCATTTTCTACCCTGACAGGACGGCTGAGGAAACTGCTGAGGTAAATGTTTACAATGTGATTCCAGAGACTTAATTAGGGTTCTTTATGCTCTGGGTTCAGATCTCCTCCAACAGTACCTATTTTAGTTAGTACCACTATAAACATGCCATACACCATCTGCATACTGTATTCCTCAAGAATTCAGCTACAAAATAAGTATTTCATTTCCAAATTATTTGTGAGCTGCTTACAGACTTTACCTGCTGTTTTGAATTTTCTGTTTTTTTTTTAAAGTGAATCTGTTCTTTTACACATGCAGTGCAACGCAGCAAGTTTACAATAACATCAGCATCTCTAGTAGCTTATACTCTCAATCACTTCACTCCTCACTGTTCTGTTCATGCTGGAAGCAATGAGAAGTAGCCAATGTAGTTTAGGATATAGGAGAGTGTATGACTTCCCTTCTTTGCATGTGATGATGCTCATGCTTGGCAATTGGCTTCTTAGGCACCAGTACTCTCACCTGGGAGTAGAGAGAGGGACATGAGCCCTGTGTAAGCTTTGACAGGAAACTCGGAGCTTACACAGAGTTTGTAGTCCTTGCTCTCTGGTGAATGGAAGGAAAGGTAACTAATCAGCAGCAGGGGTCAGCTTTTAAATGAACCTGTTGATTTGCTTTTTCAAAGGCAATGTGACCAATGTGATATTGTGTCCCTTGTCTCCTCTGTGTGATGGACAGCTGGCCCTGCTGCCTTCTACTCAAACTTCTGTGTAATCTAATGTTAACTGAGAACTAGTCAGTGTTGGTTATGTGTTTAGATGAACCCCTGAGATCGTGAGGAATGCTGAATTAAGTTTTACTTAGAAGAACATGTTATTAGAATACAGCATTATCAGGAAACATACAGATAGAACTTCCCGTATATATATCATAGATAAAACATGCATAAGCTTCGAGACGAACAATTATGACAAATCACGGCTTTAACGATCTTGCTTTGCATGTAATGAGTCTATCTCATATATTAGTTTCACCTTTTAAGTTGCATTAGTGAAATAAATGAACTTTTGCACGATATTCTAATTATTCGAGTTTCACCTGTAAATGTCCTCTTTCACACCTTTCAAACCAGTCCTCCTCCCTGTCTAGGATGCGTACTTGACTATCTTCAAAGGAGTGACCTTTTTCCTTTAGATGTAGGTATACTGCTGAATCCTGACCAGTGGGTTTGGCTCTTCTATGGTGTGCCATACGCTGGTGTAGCTGCAGTTTTGTTTCACTGACCTAGACTCCTCGCTTCACTGGACTGCATACACAATATTGTTCATCTTGTGTTTTGGCATTGGGTCTTTTGGGTGAACCAGTTGCCTCAGTATATTGCTGGGTTTAAAGCAGACAGGGATGTGATGTTTTTTAAAAACCCTTCTGAGTTTCTCAGACACCCCAGCTACATATGGGATGACCAAATTCTTCCGTTTGTCATGCTTTTCACCCTCACTGGTACTTCTTGGCATTCTTTCCTCTCCTTTCTGTTTTGACAAAAGTTCAGTCTGGATACCCACAAGTTTTCAGGGCCCTCTCTCTGGGCAGGTTATTAACACCTCCTAGACTCCTATTATGCAAATGCAATCAACACCTGGTCGTGACTAACAGATTATGTGGATTGGAACAACATTTACCATATTTATTCCTAGAAATTTTTCGTACAAGTCATTCTGAATTGAGAAAGCTGGTTGGACGACCAGTGAAACGTCTTCAAGAAAAATACAGCAAGTCCGGTTGCCTTGACTTATTTTTTTTTTACAGATATACAGGTGAAACTCGAATAATTAGAATATCGTGCAAAAGTAATTGCAGTAAGTGCTGCAAAAGTGGCCCAAACCAAGTACTGAGTACATATGCATGCTTGTACTTTTCAGAGGTCTGATATTGTTATGTACAATCCTTGTTTTATTGATTGCATGTAATAATCTACTTTTTTGAGGTTGTGGATTTGGGGTTCTTGGGGTTTTCATGAGCTGTAAGCCATAATCATAACAATGATGACAAATCACGGCTTAAATTATCTTGCTTTGCATGTAATGAGTCTATCTCATATATTAGTTTCACCTTTTAAGTTGCATTAGTGAAATAAATGAACTTTGCACGATATTCTAATTATTCGAGTTTCACCTGTACCATGACCTGGATGAATGAGAACCTTCACAGGCATATCCAACTAGTTTTGGATTTTACTCTGCTGGCAGTTGTAGTTTCATCCGAATTGTTCCTTTTAAGTATTGTATTACCCTCTTTGCTGTGCTCCAGTCACGCTGACAGGGTGCTGCAACTTTTCTAGCGAGTATGCCCACTGCTGCTGCTATGTCTGGTCTTGTCACAGTGGCAATGTATAGTAGCTTTCAGATTGCGGTATATGTCATTGTTGGGTAGCATGTTTTCTGCTTCTTTGCTTTTTTTTGGTACCCTGGCTCCATAGGTGTTTTTACTTCCTTTATATCTTGCATGTGGCATTGTTCCAAAATTTCTGCAATTTTCTGACTTTGGTTGAGACTTTGGTTGAGAAGAAAGCTTCCATCCTCTTTCCTCTCTATTTGAATATAGTGACTGATGTTTCCTAGCTCTTTAATTCCAAAGTTTTGTTTTAGTTTGTGAACTATTTGACTATAGTCTCCTTGTTCAAAACAAGTTATAATGTCATGAATATAGATTAGGATGTATATCCATCTGTCGTCTTGATTCCTGTAAATTCCTCTTTTTTGCGTATTTTATTCACTTTCTCATTCCACATTCTTGCAGATTGCTTGAGTCTGTAGATGCTTTTGTGGAGTTTGCACATGAGGTTTTATCCTTGCTCCATGTAGAGATCTTCCTTATTGTCTCCATATAGGAAAGCAGTTTTAACTTCTAGGTGTCTCACTTGCATGCCCTTTCTGGTGGACTGTTTTAATACGGGAGCGAATGTTTCATAGTAGGCTTCTTCAAATTTCTGGGAGGCAACTAACCTGGCCTTGCATTTGTGGATATTTCCTTCTGCATCGAGCTTCACCTTAAAAGTCCATTTGCTTCCTTCGCTGGTTCACTGGGCAAATTCACTTTCCAACTCCCTGGAATCATTGTTTCTGGTGATGGGTTCTCATGGAAATAAATGCTGTGTCTTATTGTCACGTTGTCAGTCTTTGGGTGGAGGATTCTATATCCCTTACTTTGTTCACTATAGCCCACCAGAATACCTTCTATGGCTGTGTTCTCCAATTTTTGATCGCTTTTCCTTTGGAATATAGGCGTAAGCTTTACATCCAAACACTCTAATGTGCCCGAGGCTAGGCTTCGATCCATGTCACATTTCAAATGCAGTGGTTTTGATGGTAGCCTGTTCTGTTGGTATGTTGCAGTCATTACTGCTTCTCCCCAGTACTTCTTAGGTAAGTTGGTGTCTGACAGCATGCATCCGGCCATTTCTACAAGAGTGTGATTTTTCCGTTCTGTTACACCATTTTGTTGATTCCACTTCCTTACTGATGTATTCCCCTCCATTGTCGGTGCATATAATACCTAGTTTCCATTAGAGGTTTTTGCTGGAGATGGCTACAAACTTGATTTTTTTTTCCTGATGTTTGTTTCTTGTGCTTTATCAAATAAGTTATGTACCTGGAATAATCCTCAATGAAAGTCAGTAGATATCTGTTCCTGTCTGAGTTTTCATTGGTCTGCACATGTCGTGTATGAGCTCCATGGGGTGAGTGATCTTTCTTTGAGTGGCCTGTGGAAGTGGGGTACATGTGGCCTTTGCTTCCATACAGTATTGGCATGTCATGAGCATTTGACAGGGCAGTAAGGTTATATCTTCTGATAAGCCTCTTTATAATGTATTTTATGGCTTCTGGGTTTCAGGTAGGGTTGCCACCTTTTTCTTCAAGCTAAACCCGAACACTTTTCTTAGAATATACAGGAGAGAGCGAGGGGAGAGACAGCCAGGAAGATGTGTGAGGAGAGACAGCCAGGCGGATGAGGGAAGACAGCCAGGAGAGATGGTGAGAGACAACTAGGAGGATGAGTGAGGAGAGATAGCCAGGAGAGATAGGAGAGACAGCCAGTAGGATGAGTGAGGAAAGACAGCCAGGAGAGAAAGTGAGGAGAGATAGTTGCAGTGCAGCAGGTGGTACTGCAATAACATATGTTGCATTGCAACAAAACTGAGAAAAAAGTACTTTGTGTCCTACCACTTCCAGTGCAGCATGTGGTACCACATGCTGCACTGCAACTCATGTCTGCTTGGTTGGGGTGCCATTGAAAAGAATTGCAGTGCAACACACCAAGCGCATGGTACCACACACTAGGTGAAATGTGCGATAGCATGTGCCAAGTGCACACTAATGTACGATTAGCAAAATACGCAAGGGTTAAGGGACCCTTAACCCTTCCAGTGGGGGAGGTAGTCCCACTGCAAGAGTAAGGTTTTTTTTTTTTTTTTTTTAATGACTCATGCCTTAGAATATGGCCCCTGACTATGGCCCCACCAGCACAGCCGTTGCCATGGTAACCCCACCCAGCCACACCTCTGACCTGGGGTCTGTTTTCCTGCATCTCTGATCAGAAATTTTTGCAACTAAGAGATGGACATGCAAGCCTCACTGCACATACAGCCTCCCAGCACAGATTACAATATGACAGGGCTGCAGGGCAGAGTAACTGAGAGGCCGATAGGGAGGTTTATGCTGCACGGCTACAGGACGGCAAGACTACAGCATAAAAGTTCAGGACACTTGGCACGTATGTGCCCAGGTGTTAAGCTGGTCGGACACCCATGCACAATACATTTAGGACTCTCAAACCCAGACTGCCTGTGTCAAACCCGGACAGGTGGCAACCCTAGTTTTGGTGCCCTAGTCATCTGTGCCATATGTGGATACATTTGTTATGTGGATTAGGAGTGGCTGTCTTGGCTTGTTTGTCTGCGGTGATGAGTCTGTATAGCTGTCCATCCAATTTTCCTTTTGAGAGGATTTGGTTATTGTTTCGGATTGTACATTTCAACACATCACAATTGAACTGGGAGACCATTATTAGCAAGGGTTTTCACTGATGGAAGGTTTCCTTCTAGGTCTGGGACATACAGTAAATCTTTCATGAGGATACCCTGCTTGTCCTTTGATGGTATGATCCAGTTCAAGAATCCTTGACTGGTATCTTCTGTAGTAATACTTTTCCCATTTGCAAGGAAAACTTTGTCCTTTGCACTGAAATCAATTTCTGTGAAGAAGGTCTCACCACTGGTCATGTGACTTGTGGCGTTAGAGTCAATACACCATCTGTGTGGTATACTGTTCTGAGTCACTTTAAAAATAGCGCTCCATGATGTGCCTGCAGTTTCCTTTGTGACTGCCTTAGCCCTTTCTCTTGTAGGTGCCTCTCACTTTCACTGCTCGGCTTTTCAGATTCAACAGTCCTTTTCAGGTGACCAGTCTTTTTACAGCGAAAACACGCCATCTTTCAGTAGCTTGCAGTGTTCTGTTTAGTATCTGGGCTCATAACCTGTTGGTTATGTGTTTAGATGAAGCACTGAGATCTTGATAAATTCTCAATTGAGTTGCACTTGCTTAGAAGAACATTATATTAGAATACAGCATTTACTTCATCATCGGTAAACATATATACCGATATAACTTCCTGCATAGGTAAAACATGCATAAGCAGAGACTAACATTGCACTAGAACGCCATCTAGTGCTCAAAAGATGTAGTTACAGTATATGATGTTATATTTCCAACAGTCAGAATAAAAATAACCAGTAACCTTGCATAAGATTACATCCATCCTGTGTTTCTGAAATATTTGTCCTGCCATCTGTGTGGTTGTTGGCTAGATTTCCCTCACTTCCTGTTTTGGTGATCAGCAATGTCCAGAAGATAAAGTAATGGGAAATCTCTTAAAGGGAAACGCAGGCAGCAATAAATATAAGTATTTGGTGCAACCACAATAGCACTGGATGTGTCAAAAATACCCAGCAGGCTTGGTGATTTGAAGTTAAAACTGTTAAGAAAAGTATGAGTGTTTGATATGTGTTAGAAATCCAATCGTTGTCCTATATACAGCTATAGTAAAGAAAGGTGTGAAAAGTTTTGTGCATCCCAAAAGTAGAAGGAATAAAGAACGCGGGTGATCATTCTAACAGATGTACAGGAGCCGCATGTCATAAATATTCAAGAGAGTGAGGCCTCTTTATAATGGGGGTAGTGCAGTGGTTTGCACATCTGCCTTGCAGCACTGGGAGCCCCTGTGGCCAGGACACTATCTGCAAGGAGTTTGCATGTTCTCCATGTGCATGTGTGGGTTTCCTCTCGTTCTAATGGGCTTCAAATAAATGCTGGTGGGTAAGTTGGACACATTTGAGATAGGGACCTTAGATTGTAAATTACTTGAGGGCAGGAACGGATGTAAATGTATAGTATGTACATTGTTGGAACTATATAAATACCTGTAATAAATAAAATGCTGGTTGTATTAGCAATAGATTTCAAAAAGAAGAAGCACGGAGCTGGATATAAGGTTGCTTTTCCAAAACATGCTAAATGATCCTCATTTAAGACCTTGTCTGACAATAATTAGCTCAGCTATGGATTGTCAACTATCAGGCCCCCTTCACACCTGTCAGACTGTTGTGTTGTGTTACTGTGCATTGCATTAAGGCAGCCCATTCATTTAGAAGGAAAACTGAACCAGTATTTTTTTTTAATGGGCACCTACTTTACTTGTGTTAATATACCATTTTAAGTGAATGTAGAGTGCCCTGCATTACCATGTGTTCATGTAATCCATAAGTGTGAAGATAGCCACAATGCTGAACAGCATAGATCTGCTATTACAGAACGCCTATGTTTTGTGATGCATGGGGACTGCTAATGCTTCTTCTCATTTTGGAAAGCTAGTTGCCTTATTGCAGTGGTTACCCTCCTATTTATATACCTTTTTGTCACTAACCCAGAACAAGCATACAGATAAGGATTTCTGACTTTCTTGAGAGGCATACTTGTTCTGGGTCAGTGCCTTATAATACACAAGGGAGCATCTGCCATCCTTGTAAAATATTGTAGACTATGGCCTAGGCTCCCTTTCCAGGTCCCAACCTGAAACTAAGCCAAGTTGTGTGACTCCTGTCTTTTACAAAGCTAAAGATTTAACAAATAATGTATTTTTGGCCCTTTTTATCACCAGAGAAATCACATTTGTAGCGGTATAACATTTTTAAGGCATTTAAATATACTTTATACTGTATTTTTCAGCCCACTGAAGACACCACTCAAAGTGTTGGAACTAGCGAACTGCTCTCTCAATCAGGTAGACATGGCTTACCTAGCAAACAGCCTGCATGCAGAATATTTAGAAGAGTTGGATATGAGTGGTCACAACATTACAGACCTTTTTCCATCAATGTTTTTGAAGCTTCTGTCCAAGGCCTCTCAGACCCTGAAGGTTCTGATTCTGGAAGAATGTGCTATTGGAGATATGAATATTCATATTCTGGAGATGGGAATAGTACATTGTCTCAAACTTAAAGAATTCAAATTCCTCGGAAATCCCATCATTGCTATAGATCTTCGGCGTCTTTTTAGACTTCTTGCCAATCTGCCTGTGTTGAGGTACATTGAATTTCCAGTACCAAAGGACTGCTATCCTCCTGATGTCAGCTACCCCCTGGATGAAGTAACCCTCATAAAGTATGATCTTCAAAAATATGAGACCATCAAACAAACCCTTTGCCGAATATTACGCCAAGCCGCTCGAGAAGACATACTGGTGGCCACACCACTGTTTGGCAGTTATGATTCTGCAATTGAGGAGACAAGCAGTGAATTGGGAGCATGCTTACTTTCATCATTTAAAGATGCCCTGGAAAGTTTTACTGCAGAGATACAAAAATTATAGTAAATAAAAACTGTGCAAAAGCAGACATACAATAAACTCACTGAACAGAAGGGAAACCTTCCAAGTATCACAGATGACGAGTGCTTTCCAGAGTGTAAAGCTGGCCATACACATACAGGTGAAACTCGAATAATTAGAATATCATGCAAAAGTAATTTTATATATATATATATATATATATTGAGAGCAAGCGGGGCCGGCTAGCAAAATACTGAAGCTTGGCCCAGTGAAAGATTCCTTCATCCACACAGTTTAGCGTAAATGGAGGAATCGGTTGCACTTTTTCCATCTGACCATAGGCTGATAGAAAAAAATCTATAGGTGTGTGGCCAGCCTCGGACTACTTCCATTTAGCACATAAATGTGAACCCAATGGTAACTGATGGCAGGATCATGGTGATAAATGACACACCAGTTTCATAAATTGTATTCTTTTCACTGCTTAGTTACTTTTTTACTATTGTGGACATCCTGTTGGTAACATGCAAACAATAAATGTGAGCAGTGCCAGGCAGAGGCAAAAGAGGCAGATACTTTGGGCACCATGTTGTGGCGGGACACAGCTGGGGTGGGAGCCGCTTCTGCCTATGCATCGCCCAACAGTCTTAATGCCCTGTGCAGGACTGAGATGACAAATTGATGTTAGTCCTACAGATTACAAATGAAGATGGCGGCTCTTCCTGTGTAACCAGTGGTGCTCTGCTCCACTGTCAGTGTAACAGCAGGCCACTCTGTGTGACAGCCATCCACTTTCACCAGATCATGTACTGCTGGTGAACAGAGCACAGCACCCAGCTGTCACGGGTTTCTGATGATTACACAGGGAGAGCTGCATTCTCCCTGTGTAATCTCTATGACTGAGCCATCAGCTACAGTCGTGTTCTACATTTATTGCAGTTTTAATTTACAAATTACTAGGGATGCACCGATACAAGCATCAGTAGCGGCGGCGATGCCGAGTATTTGCATGAGTACTCGTGCAAATACTCAGATACAAAAAACGAGTACCTGTGCCGCATCCGCCATCTTCAGGGACCCGAAACCGCCGCACACAGGACCTCCATCGCGTCTTCAATGAAACAAGATGGCCGCGAACTCCTCCTCCAAGTCCTCAGTCATCTGCTCCATTCTGACCTCTTTTCCCGCTGATTGGATGATTGACAGGCTTCCTCACCAGTCAGGAGTGACTGGTGAGGAAGCCTGTCATCATCCAATCGGCCAATCAGCGGGAGAAGAGGTCAGAATGGAGCAGATGACTAGGCTGAGACACGGAGTGGCTGAAGCAGATGGAGAAGACGACCCGACACAGCAGGTTAGTACTGCAGCACCTGTATAATATAAAGCCAGGTATGCAGAATTGGATATAGCTGTGCCACATTATACAATACAGTGTTCTGGGGTCTGGACATGTGCTCATCTATTTTCCCCACTAGGGGGATACATGCCTTAGTTAGAAATGGCATGATAAATATTCATTTCATGTTCTTCATAATATGAAGAAACTGACCTAAAATCATCATTTTGTATTGCTTTAGAAAAAATGTGACCTGCCCCTGTAAGAAAAAGTATCGGTAATTGGTATTGGTGAGTACGTGAAAAAAAGTATCGGTACTCCTACTTGGTCTTAAAAAAGTGGTATCGGTGCATCCCTACAAATTACTGTTCTGTATAAAAAACTGTTTTCAAAACATTTTAGCCCCTTATTAACTCTTAGTGAACCTTAGTTAGTTTTTATTAGCTCATTTATCCCCTTCTTCCTTTACCATGTTATTTTCCTGATTTTCTTATCATTTGTATGTAAACTTTTAAGTTGGCACTGCCAAACTGAAAACAAATGATTTGCAACAGAAACATGATGCAGGTGCCTCTATTAAATAACAAATTGCAGAATAAAATTTGTCGTTAACCCTATTATAATGATGTCATCAGTGCCATTGCTGCCCAAAATAATGTATGTAATATGGAGAGATATGAAAACAAAAAACGGTATACCCAGCACTGTATGTAATACACTGTATTGTTTAAAGGAGAACTATAGGGTTAAGGCTTTTCCACATAGTTCTCCTTAGGGTAACGGGAGGACACAAACTAGCGTCCTCCCGTCACCCTAAGCTCAGTACACTGCTAGCTACAGCTCGCGGTATACTGAGACACCGCGGTATACTGAGACACCGCGGTATACTGAGACGCCGCAGCTGAAGCGGATCCCGACAATTATGTCTGGATCCACCCAGCTGCGTGAGTGACAGCTGGCTCTGCCTATCTAGAGGCAAAGCCAGCTGTATCCGCCCCCTCCCCGTCCGTTCCGCCAGTCAGCGTTGGCGATTTGGAGCGGGGAGGGGGGAATCCAGCCTCTCCCCTGTCACGGCAGAGAGCTGTGACAGGATCGAGAGGTGAGGGAACGCCGGTATGTGTTCGCTCACCTCCCGATCGACTGAGCCGACCTGTGACAGTCTCATTGTCACAGGTCGGCTAGAACTATGAGGTGAGTGAAAAGCACTCACCTCATAGTTCTCTTTTAAGTTACACTTGCAGAAATGAGTGAGGAGATCACGATCAGTATCAAACAACTTCAATATAGGTGTGCAGTGTTTCTCAGACTGCAAGGCCAAGACAAGATGGCCAAAGGTACAGATCACTGAGCCAAAAGTTACGACTTTGTGAGTGGGGTGGAATGTGAGATCGCACTCACAGAGTCGGATAGAAGTGACATTTCAGGACCCAACAGCTGAGAAAACGTTGGAATGCTTGACCAATTGGCGGTCACACATTCCACCGCCAAAAAACTGGACGGGATTACATTAAAATGTGTGACCACGTCACTGGTCACACATTGTAACGTAGTCACAAACTTTGATAGAATACTGCCATCAGGGGGTACGGCCGGTACCCATGTGAGGGGTCCAGGCAGCCTGGGGGGCCTCTTACATGAGTATCAGCTGTACCAGGGGCGACATGGCAGAAGTGACAGGGGAAGGGGTGGAGGAGGCCAGGCCCCAGCAGCAGCAGGTAAGAGGAGTTGGGAGGAGGTACAGGGAAAGAGACCCCGGTGACCAGACCACCTAAGGCCCTGCAGAGCCCACCATAGAGAGTCACAGATGGGCTGTGCAGGATCTATGGTGTGCTCTGCAGGGTCACTCTCAGGTGGGCTCTGCAAGGTTTTAGGTAAGCCCAGAGTCCAGCACGTTACTAAGTCAATATATACCTATATACATGCTATACACAGCATAAAGGTAATAAATGATATAGGCAGTGTTATCTTAATTGTAGATGTCAAAAGGGTTTTGTGGCTCCCGGTGTTTTCTTTTCTGTGGGAAACGGGTCCAAATGGCTCTTTGAGTGTTTAAGGTTGCTGACCCCTGTCCTAGAGTGATGTGTACAGTATGTGTAGTAATAATGGAAATCTCCAGCTTGTGGCCAATCAAACACTACAATAGGGTCATGATGACACATATAAAACTTACATGAAGATTTTCAAAGTAAAGTAGTCCTGGCACATGTAAGAGCGTCTTGTTTGGTTTGTAAGCCAAACACTATAAAGTCAGTTTAATTGGATAGCTATTAAAAAGTGCTAAATCTAAAGCTTGAGAAGGAATATGATTCCTGAAACACATCGCCTTTGCACTGGAAGGACCTGCAGAAGGAGCCGCCAAAAGGTGTCTCTTAAAAACAAGGATGCTGCTCCATGCTATCCTGAAGTATCAGGACCTATTGCTTTACCCTGCACAACCCCAGATGATCAAGCAGTAAGCCCTACCATGGTCAAGGTCAACATTTACAAGCGCTGCCTCCACTTTTGAGTGCATTATTCTTTTTTTGCTTTAATAAATGTACAAATTTTATTGCACCAGGTCTGTACACCCTTCTTTCTATCATCTACTTTTAAAAGGATGGTTATGGTCTTGTAATTTCATGATCAAGAGTTAAGTAATTGTTCATAGCTCATAATGCCAACATGTAAGCACTTATGGGCTGTACTTATACACAGCTACAGGAGTTGAGTTTGTTGGGTGAACACAAACAATATTGCCAAAAACACAAATAATGTTAATGGTTCTGCTTCACAATGTATATATTATGGGGATGCTCACAGTATGGTAATCTCTCATGGGCAGGGCCCTCCTTGCCATCTTGTCTGGCGCTATATAAATCCTGTATAATAATAATAATAATGTCCGTTGTACATTTCAGAAAATAAAATTGTACATTGGATTTATTCAAGCCCTATTCCAGTAGTTGGATTCAGAAAAGGACAAATAAACCAGTTTCCTTCTGCTCTTGGGCTTTATGTATTAGCATGTTTTTCTAAGAACTGGAGTTACTTCTTCTTGCCCACCAATCAGCATTAGGTATGTCCTGAAAGGTGTAATCTGATTAGTGGCTTTCGGAATAAAACCATGGACCATCGACATATTTAGGAGGAGAAAAAAAGGACACCTTTTAGCACAAAGTATCTTGGTAAAGGACACATCCCTACTGTACCCCTTGTTCTGTGGACCAGGAGAAATTAACATTAAATATTTATTCACTTCATGTCATGGTTTAGGGAAAGGAACTCTTCCAGCAGGAATACCATCCACAATAAAATCCCAATGCCCGTTTTAACACATTAAGTCTGTTGGTGTGATGCAGTGACACTTGTTCTGAATGGCACCCCAATGAACCCACTGACAGACGTGTGTTGCAGCAAACCATCTCTTAGCAGTGTACTGCACATCAGTGCATTGCTGAGCGTTGCCCAGTGCTGCAATGCACATCCTCAACAGGTGCATCGGGGTGCTATGCAGAATAAATAGCACCTCATTGCTATTAATGCGCGTTGCTACATATTACTGTAAATAAATGGCTTATATGTGATTTAAACGGCTGCTTTAGATGTAATGACGTCACAGGTCGTTAGACTTCCAAAGTCCGGGGGAGAAGAGGTTGCGGGAACTGGTCTAGCAGCCAGACAGGTTTATTTAATGTATCAATCAAAAGAAAATCTATTAGGTACAATCACACTACTGATAAGTAAGGGGGCTTTGACCTGCTCTATTGCCAATCTGGGCTGATTCAACCCACCTTGGGACAACCTAGTGGCCCCAAACTCCTCCAGATCCACCATACTGATGCTGAACTTAGTGTGGCCACCTAATCAACATAGCCCAGTGTAGCGTAAAACCTCCGGCAGTCTCAACCTCCCCAGTAGTTGGGATTACAGTTACACACCACTGCACACAGCAAGAGAGGCCTACTCTTACTAACTACCAACTGAGCCTGTACTGTACTGTACTGTCTGGATATGCAGCAGAAATGCACTTAAGTAGTTACTAGTGTTCAGTCAACCTTATTGCCATAGCACCTAAAATGTTTGATTGAAAAAGCTGCTATAACATTAATTAGCAAAGAAAAAACTATAATAAAAGAAGAAAAATAAAAAAGACAAGGTCTCATGGAATTGTCTAGGCTGCCCTGTTTATTCACAAGCACAATCCCACTGCTGATCAACAAAGAGGTCTTGACTTGCACTGCTCCCTAGAACAACCTTTGGGCCCCAAGCTTCCCTATAGCCACTATATTGATGTCAATTCTAGAATATAGTGCAGCCACCTCATCAAAGCTCAGGGCAGAGTAGAAGCTTCAGCCTCTTCAGTATTTGAGATTACAGACACACCATTGCAGCCAGCAAGAGAAATCTGCTGCTCTCACTGACTACAAGCCAAGCCTGAACTGATGTCATATTGCACAATGGCACCTCTATGTACCGTTTCCTCTTCATTTTCTGATCTCCCTTTGTAGTATAACCTTGGAAACCAGTGTCATCTGGTGGGTGCTAGTAATATCACATCTGAACAGAGGGTGAGAATGTCAACAATCTGTTCTCATATTGAGTTAGGAAAGTTAAGAAGTCCTGCTGGTCAGACCTTTTTTTTAAATTGACAATTTTTATTGTGTATTTTGCATATATGAGTTACAAAACTTATAACAGTATATGAGGCATCCAAGATATGAGGTATGTTAACAGGCATCACATCACGTATACAGTTACATTTTCAATTGTAAGCCTAATAACCTTTTTCATAAAGCAAATTTTTTCTTGTGCGTCTTGCTAGTTTCTTAATGTATCGTGATTGCTGCTCTTTATTGCTTGTAGTTTTCCGAATTAGTATAGCTTATCTTTTTTAAGATCTACATTCAACCAATACCGTTATATTTCGATACCTCGACGATTCATTTAACATCCCTGGTCAGACCTTTTAAATCAGGGGCACCCATAATTTTTCCTCTGGAGATCAACTTTTCAAGTGACAAGCTCAATAAGATCTACCAACGAAAAAACACCTGCATTCAGGGTAGGGTTGCCACCTTTTCTTCAAGCCAAACCTGAACACTATATGGCTTCACGGCAATTTTTTTGCAAAGTACACACTATGCATATATTTTGTAAATAAATTACATTGGAGTTAATCACAACTTGCCAGTGTGCCACAGGTCCCCAGATATGCATTCTGTAGATAGGATGCAAGTGTACAAAGCAGTACCCATATACCTTGCCGCACTTCTTACTAGATATACCACAAGTAACGGGTGCTCGTAATGAATGCGGATGGCGCTGCTCACAACTAAACAACAATACAGATGTCACCAGCACACCGGCACCAAGATCCCATGTTACTGCAAATCCATTTTATTGATAGTTGTCATTCATAAGACAAGCGCTTTCTGGGCTGGGCAGGGTCCCCTTCATCAGGCTCAGAAATGACATTCTATTACGTCCATATAAAGGTTGTGGCACTTTTATGCAATCCTATTTCTGAGCCTGATGAAGGGGACCCTGCGCAGCCCATACACACATACGGTTACCTGGTAGTAGTGGAGACTGGGGCGGTGCCGGCTATTTAGTCCCAGATGACAGCGCATGGTGGAGATGGAGTATGATTTTGGAGGACCTCCCTGATGTCACTTCCTCCCACCTAGTTCCTGCCGCGGAGGAGAAAAACAGAGGGAGGGACTCGACAAGTGACAGTGGCGGCACCAGCAAGGAGCCACAAGTCTGCTGTTAATAATGTGGCCGGGTTTGATTCGGGCTCACAGCAATTTAAAAACTTTGAAAGTTAAATAAATTTCATATATACATATATACAGGGCTTGAAACATTTTAGGGTGTCTCACCAGTCAGTCAAAAAGTTTATGACATAGTGTACAGCCCGCTGGTAGAAGCGGTCCTAGTCCAGCATGTCCTAGATAACCTACAGTGGGGGTTGCAAGTGCAGGTCTACTACTCGCCTCAGACCCCAGGGAATAGTCCCTGCTGTTTTCCTTCTATTATAATTTCAGACACTCAGTTGTTGATTATATCTTTTGATAACTATTTTGCGGTTCTCCGTACTGTTACAGGCGGGGGGAGCAAAAATGCACCTTCGCCTGTGTAGGCAAAAATCCTTGCACCGGCCCTGCACGTAGCGCTCCGTTTCGTTTTCGTAATCATCGTGGATCATTGTGTTCGGTGTGTATTTACCCGATGTGACCCCATCTTTAATATTTTACCAAAAATTGGGTGCTGATAAATGTTTTATAACATAACGTATGGAAAACAGTTTTTTTTTTTTTTTTAAATTTCTGTACTTTTCTCATTATATAGTGAAAAATAAAACCCCCAGTGGTGATTAAATACCACCAAAAGAAAGCTCTATCTGTCCATAAAAAATGGTATAAAATTAATTTCAGAACAGCGTTGCATGACGCATGTCAAAGTACTGCAGCGCTGAATACGGAAAAATGGCCTGGCCAGGAATTGGGTTTAACACCCCGGTCAGCAAGTAATTAAAAAATAAAAATCCCAACTTAATTTTTTTTCAAATGTCCAACTGAAATTTTCATTTTAAAAAGGTACAGTTCTCAAAACTAAGACACCTAAATCACATCCTTATTTTCATAAAACGATGATTATTATTTATGTAGATATAAATGCAGCTACCGTAAATACCTGAATGTGGGCTCAATTCACGAGGTGGAGAAACCACAACGAGGAGACTGTCAAATAAATGACATTTAGGGGGTTATTCTGTGAATAACCTAGCCGAAGTGAAGTGAGCCGAACACTATTTCGCTATTCACTTCAGCTTTGTACTGCTTATTTCAGCTGTACATTGGCTAAAATCAGCTGTACATCGCCTGCCTTCGGTCAGCAGAATTCTTGTAGGGGCCGAACGGCAGTAAGTGACTAGCCGCATGCCGCCGAGCTGCATTCGGCTCGGCTATCCTGATCGGTACCCTCTGAAGTAGCGAGCAGAATAGGAAAATAGTTCAATTAAATAAAAATTGAAAAAAACATTTAAAAATTATTTTAAAAATGTAAAAAATAGGAAAATTCAAAATAAAATAAAAATATTTTAAATAGAAAAAAAAGTAAAAATAGTTTTTTTTAAAACGACACACGCCGACCCAGCAGCACGCAACGAACTCCCAACGCTTAATGTCAAATCTGACAGATGCCAGCAAAAAAAATTGGGCAGAGCCAGCAGTGACATCAACGCAAGCTCCACCCAACTGTTTCCTATTGGCCACCACCTGCCTTTTAGCAGGTCCCGGCCAATAAATAACGTCATGGCCGGCTCCCCCCAGTTGTTATTGTTTAATGACAGATCAGCGTCCCCAAGTCATTTGGGGGCGCTGATCTATCATTACAACTGGGTGGAGCGAGCTGTGAGATCACGGCTGGTTCTGACCAGCCATTATTTGCATGGAGAAATTGTGGCCCTTCGGCCAACCTTTCTCCACGCTTCGGCTGTCTCTTCGGCTCAGTCGAGCCGAAGCATATGCCTTCTGCTTGGCTGACCCACTCGGCTGCCTTCAGCTGCTGTATGGGCTATTGTGCTCCGCTTGCTCAGCCTCCTGTGATAGCGTGTCAGGAAGGAGAGTGAGTAAAAACACTCAGTGAGCAGTGATCTCTGAGTGTTTTTAAATAATTGAGGACATATTACGTTTACTATATCCTCAATTATGAATGAATGGGAAGTGCTCAATATCACCTCCTGTTCATTCATGATTGTGGTTATAGTAAACACACTCTGTCCTCATGTTATGAATGCACAGGAACACTCAGTATAGAGGCTTCCTGTTCATTGATAACTGGGGCTGCAGAAAAAGAGATTGAGGACTCTGTGTCCTAAATCTCTTTTTCTATTTTAAAAGGGAAATATCAGCGGTCTGCCTAGACCCCCGATATTTTCCTGAAGCCCCTTTAAAGTCAGGTAAAAAATTAAAATATTTAATAAAAATGAATAAATAAATAAACTATCAAAAAAATTAAAAAGTTTATAAAAAAACTAAATAAAAATAAAATATTTTTAAAAATGTCAAAAAGTTAGAGTAAAAAACATTTTAGGTTTTGGCCTGACATTTTTTTCCATTTCGGTTTCATTACAGTTTTGAAACTTTTATTTTGGCGCACCTCTGTGCACCTTTTTATAGAGGTTTATAAAATCAGACCAAAAAGTGAGCAGCTCAAAAAGAGGGACTGTTCCTCCAAATAAAGGACAGTTGGGAGCTATACTTTTATACCTTTAGCATACCTCCCAGAATTAGCATACCTCCCAATATATTTAGGCAAAAGGGTCACTTTTGTCACACCTCTCCCCCAGATCTGCATTTGCAGATGTCAACCATGGTCATCATCAGCAAAGAAGGAATACTACAAAAATACAAATGTCTTAACCGTGCTAATGCATTTTTCACAACTATTTTTGCTTTCTGCCAGCATTTGATCACAAAAAATGATTTTAATTCACAAGAATAATTCCAGAAACTGCTTTTTTGCTGCATAATGGTCTGCCTTCTCTGACTCTGCAGGTTTTGCACACATCATGTCCTTGTTGTACAGTGTGTCATAACACATGTGACTGCGAGTCACGTAGGTGGTGTGGTATGTGTGATTATGTGCTGGCTTTTGCACTCAGTCTGGAATCTTGTGTATATAGAGAACAGCAGAGCTGCTCACTTCCAACAGGAACACATTGAGAATCACTGCCCTCTACTGAGCATCTCCATCTACAGCAAATCCCAGCCGTCTACTGAGCATCTCCATCCACAGCAAATCCCAGCCCTCTACTGAGCATCTCCATCCACAGCAAATCCCAGCCGTCTACTGAGCATCTCCATCCACAGCAAATCCCAGCTGTCTACTGAGCATCTCCATCCACAGCAACCATGGACTCTCAGGACTGCAAATGCGCACAAGGTATGCCGTGGATATTGTTTATTTATGCTAAACAATGATTATAATGAAATAATGATTTTATGTACAGTATAATGATGAAGATTTGGTTTCTGTATTTGGCTATAGACAGTTATTTTTGTTAAATGTTGTGATAAGAATAAGGTAGAACATACAGTATATCATAGCCTTCAGTGTTTAGGGATCTATAGACATAAGATGATTGTCACTTGATCACTACAGACTGCTTATGTTGTAGTCCAGTGGTGGTCCACCTACCCTTTATAAAGGTACTTGAGTGGGGCCCCTGATATCACCAAAGTGTCACAAATAACATTTACTGAATGCAATGCTACAAAAAGCTGTCAGAGACTGCAGACATACTGCAGAAGATGAAAAAAGACTACGGGCATGCTACAGGAGATGATCATAGACAGCAGACGTATTGCAGGAGATACTCAATGACTACAGGCATGCTACAAGAGATGATCCGAGACAGCAGACATACAATAGGAGATGGTCAAATACCATGGGCATGCTACAGGAGATGATCAGGGATGCTGGTGATATAGTGCTCACTTTTATTATAATGCTTTGCTGGGACTTGTAGTCCTGCATAGCTGGTGGTTTTTTGCATTGCTGTATGGTGATTATACAGCAATGCAGAATAGCTCCAAACATGTAGGAGTACAAGTCCCAGCAATGCATTATAGTGGGGGGAATGCTGGTGGCATTCTGCATAGCTGACTTATTATAATGTATTGCTGGGACTTGTAGTCCCGCATAGCTGGTGGTATTCTGCATTGCTGTATGATGATTATACAGCAATGCAGAATAGCTCCAACTATGTAGGACTATAAGTCCCAGCAATGCATTATATTTGTAAGTAGGGATTCACCACTGCCAATACTAGGCATTTTCACGAGTACTCATACTCGTGAAAATGCCCCGATACTAAACACAGATACCGGTGTTCTGTCGAGAACGCCAACATAGTAGAAATTGCCAACCTCAGCATCTGCGAGGTATTATCGAGGAAACCGGGATTTATTCACAAAGTATTTTGCTTAAATCGTTAATTGTGACCGTTAATACTATTCCACCCATCATTTACTGCCATGGACGGCATATTACTAAAGGTCACAATCAACAATTGCAAACGAATACCTTGTAAATAAATGCCGGTTTCCTCGTTAATCCCGTCTGTACGTAAGCGCAAATTCTGGGTTGGCGTTCTCGACAGAACATCAGCACTAACATTTTAAACAAGTGGCTGCCCACAGCCCTTGCTGCGGACCTCGGCAGCCTTCCTGTTAACCATGGGGGGGCCTTCATGGTTTCTTGCACCGGGGCCCTGAAGGTTCTAGTTACGCCTCTGCCTGCAAGAGGACATATAGATGAATGCTCTCAGATGTCACAGATGTTAGGAGACATAGTGAACAGACAAATAAAAATGAATATTGTATGATTGCTGTTATTCCCCTCACTTAGCTGATACTGGAATCTGCTACGTAAGCTTGTCCTCTTCCATAACATAAACCGGAGGACTCGATATAAACACTGAGGAGCATAACCACCATGGAAAATAGTCTGGACTTAACGCACCAGGCTGTCGTGGAGGGTGGTCTGGATGAGGAGGGGGGTTGGAGGAGCAGGATCCAGAGGTGGGTAGCTGGTTTACTGTTAGAAGGCGGGGGGAGGGGGAAGAGTGCTAGAAAGGTCAGCCCTGATCTGATTCACCCCAATAAATATGCCAAGTTGCAGGATGTTGGGGATGTCAGTTCTGGGGGGACACTGCTGGAGCACGACTCATCCTCTATCCACAGGGGGAGTGAGTGCTCCGGCGAGGACAGGAGCAGGATGGAGGGTCAGGAGAGGCAGATCCTGGTGGTGGGAGACTCCATCATCAGGCGGACTGACAGGGGTAATCAATCATCGGAACCGTGAGCGTTGAACAGTGTGCTGCCTGCCGGGGGGCTCGTGTTCGACACATTGCAGAACGAATTAACAGATTACTAGATGGGGTTGGGCACGACCCCGCTGTCATGGTGCACATCGGCACCAATGACAAAATAGGAGGAAATTGGAGTGTCCTAAAACAGGAGTTCAGAGACCTAGGTGCGAGGCTGAAGGAAAGGACCTCCACGGGCAGGAAAGGACATGCTCCAAGGGCATACAAATAAAATTACTTAAATTAAATGTAGATAAATAAAACATAGCCAAAAATAATACAGAAAGAAGTAAGAAAGGAGTTAATAATAGTAGGCTCACTCCAGTCAATACAGTTAAATTAGTCAAAACAGTCAATATAGGAAATCCGTTGGCACAAGTAAGTATAACTACCAACGCACGACCATAAGGGGTATAACCTGTTCAGGAGGGACAGAGGTGGGAGAAGGGGGGGGGGTTGCATTTACATAACAAAATAATCGAAATATGCATATAAGGGACGATATCGCGTCAAATAATGGGGAAGACGTGGAAACCTTATGGCTGGAGCTAGATATGACGAACACTAGCTGTAAACGTCTCGTGGGTATTTGCTATAAACCTCCAAATATAGGGAAAGAGGGAGAAGTCAACCTTCACTCCCAGATAGGAATAGCTGGGAGAGAGGGCAATGTAGTCGTGATGGGTGACTTAAATTACCCAGACATCAATTGGGCCAATGCAACCTCGGGTAGGGAATAATTAAGGATTATCTGGTAGAATTTGTTCAGGAAAATGGTATAGTTAATGACAATCAGCATGGGTTCAGGAAAGATCGTTCCTGCCTAACTAACTTGTGAACTTTTTATGAGGGGGTAAGTAGAGACATCGATGGAGGGAGGCCGGTAGATGTGGTATATCTGGATTTCTCAAAGGCTTTTGATACGGTACCACACAAACGCTTGCTACATAAGCTGAGAGCTATGGGCATAGATGAAGTGGTTTGTATTTAATGTCTTTATTCAACCTCAAATACTATGTAACTATGATATGTTACAGTCTATTAATTCCAGTGTCTAAAGGTCACTACATCATACCCCACATCCAACCGTCCTCTACTGCCTATAGGCACCAAAGGAAAGGTATATTAGTTTAAAACTTTGCATTAAATGGCAATGCAAACATATGCAGTCTAACAAAGAAAAGCAAAAACATAAGCATTGCTCATTTATTGGCTTTTGGAAGAAGTACTTGTGATTGTAATTTTGGTAGCAATTACGCTCATTTTCCGATAACTACACCTTTGCTCATTGTAAAATACAATTCAAAGTATTTGTAAAGATTTGCAGGGGCGCTTTCTTGAGATGCAATTAAAAAATTATACTGAAAACTTTTGTTTGCTCTGTAGTAGGACAAACATTTGCCCAAAGTGTTGACCTTATTGATTTAGCCCACCTCACAATCTCAAATGCAAGTTAAATGGGAAACTTTATATAATGTGCATAAGGTAAACTACTTATAATGATGAGTAAGAGGGGGCAGGACTCCACAACCCATAAGGGCCCATTGAGAATGAAATATTAGATTGTAAGCTCCCTAGGGCAGGGCCCACCAAATCTTCTTGTATTTAATTGTATTGTAACTGTAATGTCTTCCTTTATATTGTAAAGAGCTGCATAAACTATTGGCACTATATAAATCCTGTATAAAAATATTATAATTTAACATGCTATACTGTAGATTTCTGTATTATCTACCTTGCTTATGTATGTCATTTTTTTTAATGTTGATTTTTACAATGGTATCTCTCCGTCATGTATAGGCGCCCCCTGTACCTGCCAGGATTCCTGTAAGTGTCAGGATTGCCAATGCGAGTCATGCAATAAAAGTAAGACTGGTATTTTTTATTTATATGCACCTTACATGTACAAAAGGCAATTGAGTTAATTCACTAAGTTGTGAAGCATTTTTAAATTCCAGAACAGCTATTTCTCAATATGTGTGACTTTTTTTTTATCTTCCATTGGCTGTGACTACAGAAAATAAGTCATTAGGTTCAGTTCTGTAAGCTAATACACCAGGCTAAGATTTCATATTTCCTTCAGTTATCTTCAGCTTATTAGAAAATAAACTTATCTTGTTTTGCTAAAGTGTTAACAAAGCACTTTAAAATGGACCTGTTTCCCACCCCCAGTATCAGGGAGCGGGAGGGCATTAGTCCCCCCAAGGACAACATTTGTACGATATATTGAACTGGTAGCCCTGAGTGGAGATACGTCATCATTGATCAGAGTGGGACCAGCAGTGAGTGGCACATGTTAGGATTATATACTTACTTGGTTCCAACACCCATTTGCATTGTGGCTCTTAGATGTCATGTGACTGAATAGCGAGAGCTGCAAAGGAAATTAATGCTGAATGATGTAAAAAGGTTTTGTCACACTGAACCATGTCTTTTAGGAACATCCATGTCTCAGCATGCCCACATGGTACCATGGCACACCTTGTGTGCTTTTCTTGCTCCCCAGACCAAAGCGCTATGGAAGCTGGTGGGATGAAGTCACTGCTCCAAGGATTCAGCGATATTGTAGGCCCTGCACCGACAGACACATTCTGAGCATTGCGCTCATGTGACCACTTGTAATTTTATTCAGTACTTTTATTCAGATTTATTAGCAATGGTATGTTGCAATGTATGAGCAGTAAAAATTATTGGGTGTTTGTCAAATTTATTTTCAGTTTGTATAGGGAGGACGCACCCTACACATTTTGCTTTTGGGGCCCTGTAATTCATAATCACACCCCTAATAAAAGAGGGTTTTTTTAATGAAAGAAAATGTCTGGGATTTAAAAAAAACTAACCCTGGAGAAACGGGGGTGCATTGTTCTGCAGGTGTACGTTTTATTTTACCAGTGTGTGTGTTTGGAGGTTTGTATTTCTCTATGTGTGTGTATGTACACAGGCCTCATTAAAGGTGCCCACACAACTTACGATTATCGGACGATTTTCGTATGCGATCGACTTTTCGTCCGATAATCGTATGTGTGCATTGCAGTGTCCGACCGACATTACTGTACAATCGTACGACTTTTGACGGTCAAGCATATTTGAAAACTTTGCTAGATCGTACGATTTTCATAAGGTTGCTGGCGTTTCCGTCGGTCAAAAGTCGTACGATCTACACTGCGCTTGCGCTAACGAAAATACGGCAAATCAATTACCGCATTTCGTCCAGGTGCTTTTAGTTAATTATGGCTAAATTAATCTTGCGATCATCGGGGCAGGATGGGGCTGCCGTACGAAAATCGTACGACTATTCGATCATCGGACGAAATGTATGGGCACTTTTAGTTTGTATGCAATTAGGGATTCCTGCATCAGGAACTGCAGCAGAAATCCTTAATCTGACGTTTACAAGCGGCAGCTGTCACCCATTCAAGTTAATGATCAGGTGACAACCACTGCATGTAAACGCCGGAACACCACATGTAATGGTATGTGATATGATTACATGTAGTTAGGAATCAATCACTCTCCCTGGATGCACGATTGATGAGTTCAAGGATAGTGATTTGTTTCTAACTGCATGTAATCAAATCGTATACAATAATACATGCTGCAGCTCAGGCACTGTGCCGCATTACTGTAGCAATGTGATGTGCATTGGCATTTTTTGGGGGGGGGGGCTAACAAAAATTTGCTATGGGGTCCTGTTTGTATAGATTATCTTCATTAGAGGCAGCAAAGCACAAAGAGTTCTGAAAAATATATTTATACCTTCACAGATCCTTCATTGCTTTTTATATACAGATTATCATTTGAGCTGGAGTTTCTCTAACTTTGATACAGTAAATAGACGTAATCATAAAGCTGGCCGTTGAGTAAAGCTCGTCATACGCCAGTAGAATATTGTTCGAAAAACTTTTGAAATGTACATTTGTTTTTTAATAGTTAATCGTTTTTGAATGTAGTGACGAAAACAAATCGAAGGAGCAGGATGAATGTTTTTCAACCAAACAAAATTCTAACAGTATATTTGGATTTTGAAACTCCATTCATTCCAAAACTGAATGTTAAACCCAAACAAAAATTATAACGATATTCTACAAGTCTTCAAAGGCATTATTAAATGTTATGAGATTTTTCTTATGAACGTTCGTACAAAAACCTACCAGTGTACTGCTAGCATAAAACCGTAATGAAAAAACATGCAGACTGCTGCCAACTTCTCCTTGTGAAAATGCTAGTTTCCTGGCTCTTATACTTATCTCATGTCTTATTTATCTTTTGAAAAATGAATTAAACCACATATTTGTCATGGTATAGGTTTCCTTTAGCAATACACATAATTTTTGGTTTTATTAGACTGTTTTATTGATGACAGTTTATAGTGTTGTGACTGTTGGCTGCTTGACATTCACCTTGGCCTAAGCACATTATTTGATGTCTGCCTCTATCCACAGGCAGCTGCTCCTGCTGTCCAGACAAGGGTGGTAAATGCAACGAGGGCTGTCAATGTGCCAGCGAATCTGAGACCTGCAAATGCTGCAAGTGACCAGTGCTTCAATGAGGATGGAATTCATAACAATTTATTCTGTATATTGTGATGTGCTATGTGATCTACATGTTTAGTATAACCTGATGCCTGCAGTGTTAGTATGATGTCTGGGACAATGCTTCAGCACTTGTGTTTCTTATTAAAGGTGTCTATAAAGTATGAGTCAAATGCCATCCATGTCTTTGATAGCTAAATACACTTTCTCAAAATAATAATTCATAATACAGCTGTTCAGTTTACTTGTGCTATCACCAGCTTTAACATTTTTGTGAATACATTTCAGATTGCTCACTGCATTTCCAGTAGACTTTGCAGTAAGGCAGCATAGAGAGCAGTGAAGTCAACTAAACCAACCAATTCCCTGATCCCTGATTAGCTGTCTGTAAAGTGGAATACTATGCAGGACGTATTTTCAGACTTGGAGCATAGTTAGTATTACTGGTATTGAGATCATTGTGCACAGTGTAGCCGGTCAGACCATCAGGGTAAATTATTTGGTCCACCTGTTAGCCCACCCCTCCCCAGCTGATACTTACGTTCCCTGAACTCCCCCGCCACCCTATGCACTGGAGCCATGTGAAATACCAACTATTTCCAGGTTTGAGGGATCATGTGACCCTTCCCACCATTCAATGCAGGAAGAAGATGACATAGACTGATTTAGACCTAGTCTTCTACTCAGGTCTGTGGTAGGACAACATGGTGGTGTGGTAGGAGAATAGAGTGACGTATATCTCCATGAAGATTACGGTGAGAGGTGATTTAATGAATCAAAAAGCCCTCCAACCAAACCAGTGTGTAGTAAAATAGAATTTCCTTACAATGTATGACACATTCGATCACATATGCCTAAAGATAAAATTATTATTCCTCATTTCAGGACAGTGAGCAGAGCATGACTTGGCAAAGGACTCACAGAGTGCTAAGGGATATCTTCTTTTAGGGTGACTCCTAGTTAAAGATTTGAGAGGCAGTAGAAGCTAGGCACTGAACCTGATTTTCTAGCTGGTTGGTGGAGTGTTTATGTTTCGACCCAATGGCCTGGGTTCAGCAGCTGTCAAAAAAAATTAGGTTCTCCCCGAGTCTGGGGGCCAGCCAGTTTAAGACATTTGTTTGTAGTCAAGCACCAGGTGGTGCAAAACCCACATTTTAAGAGTCCAAAACAGTATTTTAGTTTTTTTAAAATAAATTCTTTATCAGAACAGTTTTTCATTGATTCCACGATTATCAAAAAGATGACAGGACATAGCAAACAAGTTTCACGGGGCTCAACAATCCCCCTTTTCCAGGGCTACAAAAATACAGAGAATAAAGTGATAATAAAAGTATATGAAAAGGTATCATAAAAAAACATATCGCGATCGATCATTTACAATATTGTCATTACAAAGAAGACATTTATTTGTAGAAATACTGGAAAAAAGTTGCAAAAAAATATCAAATAGTATATTTAAAAAAATACACATGACCTATTCGTCTATATGGTCCGCCCAGACCCGTCCGAACCTGGTCAATCTGGCTCCCACTTGGCAGACCTGGGCGGGCGATATTTCAAAAGGACTGCTGGCGATCCTGAGTAGAGGTAGAGGGACTTTAGAAAAAGTCGAAGAGACCCTCCAGGGCCTACGAAACTGCTTACCCGGCTTATAGGATTTTGACTCCCTGAAAGCCACTTGGGCATTACCCTGGAAACGAGCATTTTTCTGTCGTAGGAGGCGCCTGTCTTGGGGAAGAAAGCCAGATTTTCCACCAGTTGCTTTCGAAATAGCCGTGTCCAGCTTATCGCCAAAAAGAGAATGACCATTAAAGGAGATGCGGCACCACCCCTGTTTTGAGGTAGGGTCAGCAACCCAAGGCCTCAACCATAGGGCTCGCCGGCCGGTCACCGAAAGGATCATCACCCTCGCCAGGGAGCGAACCACATCTATGGCTGCTTCTGCAACAAATGTGGATGCCAACTTGACGTTCCTGAGGGACTCCAGAATCTCGGGTTTACCAAGATCATTGGTGACGGCGGACTCAGCGTTGTCGGCCCAAACCTCAAGAGCTTTAGAGGTTGTGGCCAAGGCAAAAGCCGGTTTACAGCCAGAGCCAGCCGTTGAGAAGACCTTTTTAAGGTCAAAGTCTATGCGGCGATCCAGGACATCCCTGAAGGACACCGCGTCATCTAGGGGCAAGGTCACATGTCTTGCCAACCGCATCACTGCCGCATCAACAACCGGGGCTACCTCCATGCCTTTGAAATCCTCCCCTCTGAAAGGATACAATTTTGTGAAGCGGTTACGGAAGGAAGACTTCTTGTCCCCCTGACTCCATTCGTCAGCAATCATCTCCTTGAGTTCCGTCAAAAAGGGAAAGCTGAGAGCTTCCTTCTTCAGATGTTTGAACAGTCGCCTCTTTTTATCTGGTTCGCGAGCCTCATCCTCCCACAGCAAGGCCTGCCGCACGGCCTTCACGAAGGGCTGGACCAGGGTAAAGTCAAACCCATCAGCCACATCTACCTCCGAACTAGAGGCCTCACCTTCAGAGCCAGAATTAGGGTCTTCCTCTCGGGACACCCCCGTCGGCTCAGCCTGACGACTAACCTGGTAGGAGGAAACCGCCATTGGGGGGAGGCTCAAATGTATGAGCTATTAGTCCTATCAGATGGGGGGGCGGAGCCTGTACCCACTCGTATGCCGACATGGAGCAGTCAGGGAAACTGAATATCGCTGTACCCCATACATCCTGTTGTATATAACAAAGTGCTAACTGCTCTACATTACAAACTTCTGGCCAAAGTGTGTATTGTCTCAACAATTGAGAGATCTTCTTTAAGGTCAGCTCAGAAAAAGTGTTAGCTCTTTGTCCGCATTCTGTTTTATTTTAAAAAAAAGGACCCTTTAGATTTATGTGTGTCTGTGAAATGCTCACCTTAGGTACAGTAATTAAGGAGTATTTTGTGGGTGCAAGGACTGTGGCGTATGCTTGCAGTGTGTACTGTGAATAGGCTTAGGCTATATTTTACTATGTTCCTTCAGGCCACACCCAATATCCAGCACAATTTAGTCAACCCACTTCTTACATTGACACAATCCATGTGTTGCATGTTTTCTTCTTTTAAGATTGCCACTCTCTCAACCTCTGATGTTGGAAGGTATATAGAACTCCCACACTTATATCAACCATTAGCCTCAGCATCCCCAGTATATGGGAATACAAGACCCCGTGACTATACCCAGCAAAAGAGATCTGATGCTCCTACTAACTAGAAGCCTTTTTTGATTTTGCTCTATGCAGCAGCAACACCTATACTTTAGTGGTAACCTGTGTATACTGATCAACCTTGTGCAGCCACGGCACCTAAAATGTTATATTGAAATAGCTGCTATAGCATTTTGTTAGCAAATAAAAAAAAAAAAAATAGGCATTGTCTCGTGTTATTATCCGGTCTGCTCTACACCAGAAATTCACAGGTGCAATCCCACTACTGATCAGTAAGGGGGCTTTGACCTGCTCTGTTCCCAACCTGGGCTGGATCTCCCCTCTTTAGGAAAACCTGAGGTCTCCAAGCTCTCCAGAATAATATACTGCAAATGAGCTTAATCCAGACACCTAATCAAAAAGCCCAGTGAAAAAAAGGAACTCCTGGGCTCATAAAATCCCACATCCTCCTCGGTAGGTGGGATAGCAGACACACACCACTGTACCCAGCAAGAGATATCTATTGTCAGGCTGCTTTATACCAACTACTGCCAGGTGCAGTCCCACAACGAATCTGCATTGGGGTTTGGCTGGCTTTGTTTTCCTACCGAGTCAGTTCCCCTCTACTTAGAACAAGCTGGTGGGCCCAAACTCTACCAGATCCACCATATTGATATTGGACTTGGTGTGGAAACCCAATAAAACAGTTGAATTCGGCACAGAACAGACGCCCCAGGGTCACACAATCCAGCAGCCTCAGTCTCCCCAGTAGCTGGGATTACAGGCACACACCACTGTACCCCCACAAAGCAGAGCTGCTGCTCCCACTGGATAGAAGCCAAGTCTGTACTGATGCCAGGTACGAGGCAGCACCACCTATACTTTAGTGCAGTGGTTCTCAACCTGTGTAACCTCAGGGTCCACATTTGTCCTTGGTCATTAAGTCGTTACCAAAGTCCCACCACACTGGAACGCACAGCATTTCTGGTGCGATCGACCAAACTGTGGGCAGGAGGTGCATTTGGGGTGCCACTCAAATGAATGGCAATGCAACGCATCTCCCGCAGGAAAAACGTGCAGGCACGATTGCGTGGTACAGTGCGCTAATCGCAAGGGACTGTGTGATTAACGCACTGTACTAGTTTGATGGGGCCCTCAAAAATACTGGAAGACACACAACCACAGACACAATCTCAATCAGAGACATTCTCACACACACATACACACTCCCAAAAAAATTTCACCCAGTCTCCCTACCTTATGAGAACTCAACCTGGGGCCCAGTGTGGATGGAGCTCCATCTATATGTGCATTGCTTGTACAGCTTCCTTATGCGCCCTGTAGAGGTGCCGAGAGCCAGAATGTGATGGTTACTTCGCTTCAGGCACCTCTACAGCGCATGCAAGAAAGTTATAAGCACATACAGCGGTGTATTTTCCCCGCCGGCCGTCCTCGTCCCCGGCCCCGCCGCTACTATAGCCTCCAGTTCTCTTCCCTTGATGAATACATTTATCAAGGGGAGAGAACCACAGCAAGTGCCGCTCTCAGGGAATCTGCCGCTCCAGGCAAACGCCTTGTTTGCCTCGCGGCAGATACGCCCCTGAGCACATATGGATGGAGCTCCCTCGCGGCACGGCCCAGCCCACCCCACCTCAAGCTGACACTCTGCGCCGGGCAGCATATTTTGAATGGCTGCTTGGCGAGAGAACTGACAGTGCTGCGCTAGGGGGAAGCTAAGGCACCTCCCACCTAGCACAGTGGAAGGCACGTGGCAACCCACTGAACACGGAGTCACGACCCACCAGTTGAGAACCACGGCTTTAGTGGTTACCAGTGTTACCAGACCTCAACCTCATCACCTACAATGTTATAGTGTTGATCAGCAAAAAGGTTAAATACTGTACACTAATAACTATTAACTATTAATAACTGTGTCTTTTTGAGTACACTTCCAAATAAGGTTGACTATACACAGTGTATAGAACGTGTGGATGTGGAGGGACATACCATCACTGCTGTGGAGGAGGAGACTGCAGGGAGCAGTGTCACAGCCGGCTGGCTCGGAGGATCGGGTCAGTATAAATTTGTTATTTCTGACCCAATGCAAAAAATGAGCAGTAAACCCTTGCAGTACCGGGGTAGCCCCACTGCAAGGGTTAATAAAATGTTTAATTGGAGTTGTTCTTTAATATAATGGCTATAAGCAAATAAAACGTTTTTTTTTTGTTTTTTTTTAAGGGCAGCATCCCATGGTATTGTCAAGGCTACCTTACACCAAATATTCACAGGTGCAAACCCACTAATAATCAGTAAGAGGGATTCGACCTGTTCTGCTTCACACCTCCTTAGTACAACCTGAGGGCTCCATGCCTCCCTAGATACTGAATATAGGACATACATCCAATCAACACAGCTGAATTTAGACTAGTACCCCCAGAATCACACAATTCAGTAATCTCATCCTTCCCAATACCTAGCATTATAGGCGCACACCACTGCACCCAGTGAGAGAAACTTGCTGCTCTCACAGACTAGAAGGCGAGTCTGACTCTGAACTGACAACACACACAGCTGCAAGGTCCCCAACAAGCCCAGGACCTCAGACAGTTGCATCTGCCTGAAGCCGCATCTCCCTGTGAGCCAGGCGCCTGTAAACATCTCCTCCTCTGTCACGCTGCCCGCCTCCGGACCTCTGGTGAGACACCACACAGCCAAGCCTGCATAGCCCACCTGTGACCCCACATAGCCCTCCTAAGAGTCCACATAGCCCACCTGAGAGCCCTCATAGCCTACCTTGCGAGCCTGCATAGCCCACATGAGAGAGCACATAGCTCACCTTGGAGTCCGCATAGCCCACCTGAGAGCCTGCATAGATCATCTTAGAGTGCACACAGCCACCCGAGGGTCCACATAGCAACCTGAGAGCTCACATAGCCCACCTGAGAGTCCACATAGCCGGCTGAGAGTCCACATAGCCCATCTTAGAGCACGCATAGCCCACCTGAGGGTCTCAGGTGGGCTATGCAGAGTCTCAGGTGGGCTATGCGGGCTCTCAGATGGGCTAGGTGGGCTATGTGGACTCTCAGGTGGGCTACGTGGGCTCTCAGGTGGCTATGTGGACTCTCAGGTGGATGTGTAGGGTCTCAGGTGGGCTATGCACACTCTCTGGTGGGCTATGTGCACTCTCAGGTGGGCTATGCAAGCTCTAATATAGCCCTCCTAAGAGTCCACATAGCCCACCTGAGAGCCCGCATAGCCCACCTGAGAGCGCACATAGCCCACCTGAGAGCGCACATACTCTACCTGAGAGTGTGCATAGCCCACCTGAGAGCCTGCATAGCCCACCTGAGAGCCTGCATAGCCCACCTGAGAGCCTGCATAGCCCACCTAAGACCCCACCTAGCCACCTAAGAGTGCTCATAGCCCATCTAAGAGTCCACATAGCCCACCTGAAAGAGCGCATAGCCGACCTTAGAGCCCGCTTAGCCCACCTGAGAGTCCGTTTAGCCCTCCTGAGAGTCCACATAACCCATCTGAACAAGTTTAAAGGAGAACATGAGGTGATTTTCACTCACCTCATAGTTCTAGCCGACATGTGACAATGAGACTGTCACAGGTCGGCTCAGTAGATCGGTAGGTGAACGAACACATACCGGCGTTCGCTCACCTCTCGATCCTGTCACGGCTCTCTGCTGTGACAGGGGAGGGGCTGGATTCCCCCCTCCCCGCTCCGCCAGCGCTGACTGGCGGAACAGACGGGGGAGGGGGCGGGTACAGCTGGCTCTGTCTTTAGATAGGCAGAGCCAGCTGTCAGTCACGTAGCCGGGAGGATCCCGGCACAATTGTCGGGATCCGCTTCAGCTGCGGCGCCTCAGTATACCGCGAGCAGCTGCTCGCGGTATACTGCGGCGGCTCAGTATACTGCGAGCTACAGCTCCTGGTATACTGAGCCTAGGGTGACCGGAGGACGCTAGTTTGTGTTCTCCTGTTACCCTAAGGAGAACTATGGGCAAAAGACTTAACCCCATAGTTCTCCTTTAAATCTAGCATCCTTGTCTCATAGCTTTGGTCCTCCAGCCCTTAATTAGTTTAGTTGTCCTTCTCTGGACTCTCTCCAGCTCCGAGACATCCTTTCTGTGGATTGTGCCTAAGCAGTACTCTGAAAATGTACCTTTTATCTGAAATTCCTCCAGTGACTTTCCTGGTTCAGCAAGTAGCTTCTTCCTTCCGAGAGCCAAGCCTCGTTCTGGTGCTACTTGAGAGATCACATGATCTTCCTCCAGGAGGCAAGCCTCCACTCTGAAACTTTACCCCCTGATATCTTACCGGAAAGGTTTACTCAGAGTAAACCTTTCAGGGAGAAAATGCCTCTCTCGCAGACATCAGGGAGCTGCTGTCCAAAAGAGGGAGACTCCCTGAACATCAGGGAGACTTGAGATCCCTGGGTATGTGAGGGTGCCTAGGTACTCCTATGCCTAAAGCCTCATAGCTCTATATCTGCAGTGAAAGATCTAAGTGAAAGATCTGCCTCTGACTACTACTCTCATGAGATATGGTGATGTCACTACGGTGTAGCTTACTAATATCCTTGCTGGAGGCTCTGTCTTGAGAAAAAAAGGCCCGTACCAAGATGGCCGACTTCACATAGAGACACAGTGTAGAACAAGACATGGTAAATCAGTAATAGGGGAAGGATCAGCTGTAGGAAGACAACAGACATTACTGGTGACATGCCCTTTGCCTTCTTCATGCCTTTTTTTGGGGGAAAACGCTTTAATTCCACTTTAATATCTATAAGAAACAACTTCATAATTATACTGTTACTGAAACTGTTAAAGAAACATTCTCACCCTATCCCCCGAGTCGGCTGACTCGTAGACCAGTCCCTGGAGCCTCTCGGCCTCTCCTCTGCAGTCTAGGGACCCTGAGGCATTACATTCTATACACAGTAGGGTTGCCACTTTTTCTGCAAGCGAAAGCCGAACACTCTAGTGACGCCCTGACATTTTTTTGGGAGAATGAGCCGTGACGTGTTCATATGTAAATAGCACCACCCATTCATAGGTAAATATCACAGTTGCGACTGTTTACAGTGGGGAGCCAGTAGCTCCTATCTTAATTTTGGTTGCCCCTGTCTGCCTGACATCTTGTGTCCGGGTTTCTGCTGCCATGAAACCCAGACACAGTATTCAAAACCTGGACTGTCCGGGTGAATCCTGGACGAGTGGCAACCTTAATACACAGTGTATACGACGTGAGGACACCGAGGGACATGCCATCACTGCTGTTGATGAGGAGACATGCTGGAAGGAGCGCTGTCACAGCTGACCGGCTCAGAGGATCAGGTCAGCATAAGTTTGTTACTTTTGACCCTAGGCAAAAATGCGCCCCACTGCAAGGGTTAATAACATTTTTAATTGGAGTTGTTCTTTAAAGTGATATTAAAGTCAAAAGGATTTTAAGCTATTTCAAATGCTGATGAACTCACTTACAATGGATGCTGTGTTTGATGAGGTTTAAAAGTTTTAGTTTCCTGCAGAATCAGCCGGTCTCCTGAACACTGGTCCTGACTTCCTGATTTAGAGTGACTCCTTTCTCAAGCAGAGTGCTATACAGTCACCCTTGTACGCTCTGTGTGTCTCTACAAACACATCAAATCAAGCTACTTCCCTCCCCCTTCTCCTCCAAACTAGTAGATGGACAGTTGCTGGAGACTGCTCTGTCCCTTGTGATCTTGTACTGGACAGGAAGTTCAGGGAAGCTGAGCTAAGAGACTTGGAAGCAGCTGTTCAGAAACATGATTATTGTAAGTATTTGGGCAAAAGAGTAAAGCAATGCTTTGCTGAGCAATATATATTTGTTTCATCTGGTTTCATTATTCAATTACTGTATTTATAAGCAAATAAAAAAGGCTGTGTATCACGGTATTGTCCAGACTAGGGATGGTCTCGATGTTCAAGTCCAACAACAGTTCGACTCGAACATTGGTAGTTCATGTGCTCGGCAAACACAAACTATCAGGGTGTTCGTGTGTTCGCCGTTCACAGTGCCTTGTGAAGCCCTGATTGGGTAAAACAATGCACCTGATCACAGGTCAGGTGCAAGACTTTGCCCAATCACGACACAGTGCAGTGTGAGGCCTCATTCACACAGCTTAGAGTTGGCCCGTACAGATCCGTGTAGCGTGCATGGCTGTATCGGGCCGTTCCCGGGAAGGACAGGTGCTGCGTGTGATTATACGCAGCAGCCTGTTCTTCCCATTGGGAGGACGTGGCCGTACGCCGCTGTACACTCACCCGAGCTACGCATCAGTGCGGTTGCCCATACTCAGACAAAAACATGTTTTTTGTTCTTTTTCAATTAAAGGGTTTTTTCAAAACTGTGACGTCTTTTTTACAATTTGAATTTAACCCTTTAGTGAATGGGTAGGGGTATAAGAACCCCTTACTCAGTCACAAGGGGGGCACTCCGTTATTAAAGGGATACCCCAATGTGAATAAGCCCCAGGGCATCGGCCATCGGCAGGGGGATATGGTGCTTTTTTGTATTGTATTTGTGGTGTCCCGTGAAGCAGCTGCATTTTCTGTCCATATAATTGCATGGACAGAAGATGATGCACCCGGTGCAGGCAGTGGTGTATTTATGTATTTGGCTGCCCTAGGCAAGCCAAGCTCCGGCCGCCCTCGGCACCTTACTAGCACCCCCCCCTAGTCGCAGGCAGAGATTACAAGCCCGGCCAGCCCAGCGACAACCAACGCCCCCCCTCCCCTAAAAGTAAAGTAAAAAAATTTAAATATTTACTAAAAAATGAATTAATAAATATAAAAAAAGTAAAAGTTTATTGAAAAATACAAATAAAATATTTAAAAAAATATTTTAAAAATGTGAAAAAAATTAAAATAAAAACATGTGGGGGAAAAAAAAAAATTCTGCCCTGGGCGCCCATAACTCTGGTTACGCCACTGCTGCTGGTACTGGCATTTGCACGCACTTTCCAGTATATGGGAACTACAGACACACAACACTACACCCGGCTTCATGGTGACGTAATTGGAAAGTTCAACGAGTTGGCCATTTCGATAGAACACCATCACTGTCTACAAACCGAGTTTATACTGACGTCACACTCTGCAGCATCGCCATCTGCTGTTTAGTCTGTAATATTGCAAACTGCAGATGGAAGGCAGCGCCACCTAGAGGCCGCAACATCCACGCCTGATATCACATTGGAACGTTCGTCCAATAGGAATACAGATGAGGGCGTGGCCGGCATGCGTGTACACAGCGAGGCCCGGAGAGTGCGGAGTGTCTGTGTGCGGCTCAGGGCGGAGCCGGTGTTCTGAGCTCGGTGTTGTTGCCAGGCAGCCGGCGTTGGGGTGCACAAGTATGGCCACTGGGGAGGTAAGCTGTGCGGGACGGTCACGTGAGCCGTGACTAAGCCAATGTTTTCGTGCAATGGTGGGCTGTCATATGTCACCTCTTCATAGCTCTGTGTGCGGGATTTGTGTACACAGCACTCTGCCATGTCCAGATAGCTGCTGTGGCACTACAACTCCCAGCATACCCTGCTATCACCTATGTCTAGAACCTCCGACCTGTCTTTTTTAGCATTTCATATCAGTCTGAGAACTGTCATCGTGTAAAACTGGACAGTGCCTGCGTGTGGAACTGACTATACAATCTGATTGTACAATTGCCTTTAGGTCTACCATACACTATGCAGTGCTGGGCAAACAGAGGTTTGTAGTCCTGTTGCACAGTTTTTGGCAATACTAAGGCTTGCCTTACCCACTAAAATCTTACCATACAATCAACCTTGTAATATGAGCGCCCACTTGAACGATACCAGCTATCTGTATCCAATCAGGCAGCCTGCTGCTCTAGTTGTTGATGTTAAGTCGATTGTACAGTCAGGTTGTAAGGTGAGCTTTGGGCTCAGATCACAAAGCCAACACACCCGGATCCTGCCCCTTGTGTTCCAGCTTAGTGAACTGAGCCTGTCCTGTGTTTTATTGTCACCTGGAAAGCGTTCACTATCTGATATCTGCTACCGATGGTTGTGACATCCATAAATACTATACAATGTAAACATACGGGTATCAAAATTACATGTAGGCCCAATTCACACTTGTGTAGTGTGTCAACATGTACATAATCCTGCGTTCACAAAGCCTGAGAACAATGCGTGTTGCAGTTGTGGTACCGTTTAATGTTGATGGCACCCCAAACATGTCAAGATGCGTTTTTTTGCATGCAAAGACGTGCGACAAACGTGCCAGAAAAAATTGCTTGAAACTCTGAAAGGTGCATCGGCTTTGTTTGTCGTTTGTAGAGCAGCCCCCCGAAATGAAGTTCTGCCCCTATGTGTGACAAACATGTAAAAACGTGATGTGCGGATAAAGGTAAAAAGCGTTATACAGGTGTGTGTTGTCATAAACGGTGAGTATATTACCTTTTTGCTGAACCATCACATGATGACATCACAGCTCACATAGTGACAGGTGCAGGAGCTGGATGGAGGACAATATTGTCATTAGAGACTGTATCTGTTCTGTGTTCTCATGTTGTAAGTCATTAGGATGAGGAAGAGGGATCAGTTCTGGATTCCAACCCCCCCCTCTCCTCAAAGGAAATTTGGAGGAAAACTCCCAGCATACATATCCTTTTCCAGCTGTCTTCTGGACGGTCACTTGACATCCCTGGGCCATCTTGCTCTTCTCTAGAGGCCTTTTATTGGTTCAGAAAACGTTTCTAATGTTATGACAAAATGTTAGTTAGGCCGGCGTGATGATGTCCCGTTAGGGGGGTGTGTTAGTGACTGCCTGCGCTCACAGGAGATGGGTTGAAACACTTAGGATGTTATTCAACTCCGAAAAAGACCCGCAATGCAGAAGGAAACAGAGTGGCATCCCCGCAGCATAGAAAGGGGGAGAAATGCTTTCCCCCACCCGGGAAAGGGTGGGGGACAGGATTTAAAAAAAAAAAGTGGAGATGGATAAGAGGAGCCTATGGGTGAGAAATTGGCTCTGCGCACCTTCTGTGACCATTGTAAGGGCCCCCCACTTGCCCTGTTGGATGGTTGTTTTATAAAATGGAGAACACAACAAAAGATAGTGGAACACACGGAGGTGGGTGGACAGGAACACAGCTTGTACTCATGGGCAGGGCCATTTCATTGTTGAAGAATCCAAACTCATTTCAGAAGTCAGGGGCTGACTCTTCCCACCAGACCAAAATCTCACACCTGGGTGGGCTAACGTTTTTGTTCTGTTTGTCCAGGTCATGTCCAGTGGAGAGCGCGAGTTTGAGAGTGTCGAGCTAGGCGATGTAAGGAAGAAAAAGAAAGTTCCCCGTAGAGTCATCCACTTTGCCAGTGGGGAAACCATGGAAGAGTACAGTACAGATGAGGAGGAAGAATTACAGGAGAAGAAGAGGGATCTCTTACCAACCATTGATCCAGTAGGTGTTCCCCATTTCATGGTAAAATATGGAGATGTTTCAGGTGGTAAAATATAATAGTAGCCAAAGCTAAAATAGAGAACGCCATGTGTTCAGTTTTACTGTAATGATTTCTGCACTAGAAGAGTGAAATATGTGCGATGGCATGTTTCATATTTTCAGAGCTGAACTCCAGACACATCTAAAAGAAACACCGTTATGTATTCATTAAAACTAATTAAGTATTACATGCAGCTGGCATAAGGACATTGTGTTGAATCAGTCTCATCAAATCCCTACTCGGACTGGGAGAACCAACGGCAGCACTGGGAGCCAGTCAGGTGCTGCTGTATGCACATGTGCAGACGCGCTGACAGAAGAAGGGAGCAGAGGGAAGACATCATCTGCATGCAGTTGTTCCTTCATTGTCCAGTCCGAAAGCTTGGGATTTATCCAAGTGCTGCTGTAGTTGCAGTGAAGATTTTAGATCTGGTGAGATGCAGGCAAAAATCCCTCATATGGTAAAATGATTCCCATTTATGTAACTCAGCTGTGTGCCTGGAGTTCAGCTTTAACGGGAGCAAGTCATTACTGAGTTCATAATTGAATCTGAATTTCTGGACCCAATTTGTTATCATCATCCTGGAGGCTTACATACGGATGCTTTAAATGTACCCCTTTAGTTAGATTTATTTGGTTTGTCTAATATTTTTTTCTAGGAGTTTGGGGTCAGAGGTGGGAACCCATTAAGTCTCACAGTTTGTGCCTGATCACAGCTCCTAAGTAGCCATAACAGAATGACACAAAGCCCTGTAGCTGTTTACATTCCTCTTTACTACAAGGCTCTGTGTGTGTTACTGTAATGCACAGTCAGCAGACCGCACAAGGTCAGACAGCTGGATCTCACTTCCAACTCTCAGGATTTAGAATCATCCTCTTTTTCTGGATAGACTAGGGAGGGCTATAACACCTGTTTTTTTTCTTGCCCTCTGTGTCCCATTGTGGAGATTACCCTTTTCTTCCTGTCTGATAGCGAAATAAGGAAGTGAGAGGAACATCTCTGGTTGTCAGCAAGGTCACGAGGCTAGTGTCCCCATTGGAAGGTTTCCCATCTTTTCCTGTGCTGATACAACCCAATTGGATCTCACTTCCAACTCTCAGGATTTAGAATCATCCTCTTTTTCTGGATAGACTAGGGAGGGCTATAACACCTGTTTTTTTTCTTGCCCTCTGTGTCCCATTGTGGAGATTACCCTTTTCTTCCTGTCTGATAGCGAAATAAGGAAGTGAGAGGAACATCTCTGGTTGTCAGCAAGGTCACGAGGCTAGTGTCCCCATTGTGAATTTGTGATTTCGCCTTCACTCAGTGATAACAGTCACCAGGACAAATAGAGAGGTGAATCTCCCTAACGGGGACACAGAAATCAATGTAAACCTGAAAGGAGTTCTAATCCCTCTCCTCTCTATTCAAAACTAAAAAAAAAGTTTTCATCTTCAGTTGCACTTTAAGCTAAATAAGGGACCAATATTAATGTTCAGAGGCAGGCTTGGACACCTGTGATAATTTAAGGCTGAATACTTAGGTTCTTGCTTAAACCCAGTTGTGACTGGTTCTGTGAAGTTGTTACCTGATATACTAGCAGAACGTTATCATTGAAGTAATATTTCCTGCACTGTTCCCTGTATATCATGGTTGTACTGAAAACACGGTGGTGTATATTTATAGCATGTCTCCCTGCGTTGCATTCAATGACTCACCTGCCCTTCCCTGTGCAGTTCAGATATAGGTCTTGCATTGCTCTGCACCTGATCACACTACATAAATGTATGCATTAAAAACATTGCTCAGCAAATCTAAAACACTTAAAATGGTTACAGTGGACTCTTCACATGTACTGCACTCTCTGGATAGTCAGCTATCTGAACTTTCAAATATCCAGAGGCGATATGGAACAATTGAAAGTGGTTGAAAATCAGAAACAGAGTACACCAAATAGCACAGATGAACAAAAACAATAAAACATTGCAACTACCGTTATTGCATTAACTTAATGTCAGGGCTCCACCCTGACATTACTGGTTTGCAGCATTCTGGCTTGGCTGCCATTTTACTCACCTGTGTTTCCTTCGTTGCCTGAGCAGACTCTGGAAGGTTGCTCACTACTCCCAGGCTCCCTCTTATGGCCAAATAGGAGAGCATCATCTGAGCATTGTTAAATCGCGTTGTTTACCCATATCTTCAGAAAAAAATCACTTCTACTGTCGTGGTAAACAACCTGCTTCCCTATTTATAATGGTCTGGCCCTCTAGCAACGTCAGCGTGAAATTATAGCTAATTTGCCTACAAACGTCAGGTGGTCATAATAATCTGGCCACTATAGTGAGTGGGGTGACCTCATCACTCAGAGACAGGAAACTCCCATCTGGCTCTCTCAGATAATGCTCTCCTATCTGGCCATAAGAGGGAGCCTGGGAGTAGTGAGCAACGTTCCAGAGTCTGCTCAGGCAAAGAAGGAAACACAGGTGAGTAAAATGGCAGCCAAGCCAGAATGCTGCAAACCAGTAAAGTGCATTAATTTACACTTCCAACCCTCTCCACATTTTAAACATTTATTTATTACAGGTATTTATATAGATCTAACAATTTACGCAGTGCTTTACATGCACATTCACATCAGTCCCTGCCCTCAAGGAGCTTACAATCTAAGGTCCCTATCTTACACGCATACATACGAGGGCCAATTTAGACAGGAGCCAATTAATCTACCAGCATGTCTTTGGAGTGTGGGAGGAAACCACAGAACACCCACAGGAAACCCACGCAAGCACAGGGAGAGCATGCAAAATCATTGTTCATAGTGCAGGCATAAATGACACAAGTGAAGGCAGTAAAGTTGGTTGAATGAATAATCTTGCAGGCATGTGCCTGTATATCCATTAGATATTATTGCTCTGTGCCACCCATTGGACAGATAAGAATCAAAGTGCATTTCACTGACATTTTGGATTATGTGCTTCCTGTGATGTTCTTTCATCACAATATACTAATTCCCAGTCTTTTGAGTAATTCTCTGCAATGGAAAGGCTCCAGAGAATAGATATGCTTGTCAAGATTATCAAAAGAAAAACAAAATGGTTGCATACAGTATGTCTTTTTTATTTTCTAAGGTGAGAAAATGGGCATTGTTATATCCCCAACATTTTCAGGTTTAAAGCCCAATCAATCCTTCAGTTTAAATTCACTAAATACAATCCAGGTGCATCAAAGCTAAGGCCTCACTTACATTTGGCGCAGCCTCACAGTTGAGGGCAGAACATGTTATACGGTATACAAAGCAATAAGAGGCTCACAGTGCCTACAGTCGTTCGCATGTAATCAGATATGCAGCAATTACCTGCAGACTGAATGTAAGCAGTTTCTCTCCCTGGCTGTTCTGTTTAGGAGCAGAAGGTGAAGGAAGGCTCAGTACATCCAGGTATAGAGGAACATGTGACCAACTCCATGTGACAGCACTGGTCCAATCGCCGCTGTCACACGTGGTGTCCAGAGCCCTGTGTAAGCTACGATTTAAAGTGACTCTAAACTCAGGAGTTAAATCCTAAAAATGCATTTTAGTGCCCTAACCATTAACAATAATGTATCTTATTTGTGTAACATTCAGCTGTAGATCCTCAAATCATCTCTGAATTCATGTTGACACTGTCCTTTCTTCTGGAGGGTGGCTACTTTTGTTCCCCACGATCCCTGTGTGTGTGCTGTAATGTAGCTATCACTCCAAGCTCACTCCTGTGATGGACTACAGTCACCTTTAGTTTACTAATTTGTATTGAGCTTGTAGTTTTATCACGCGAGTGAGCTTGGATCGGTTGCTTCTTTACAAGGCTCACAGGGACCATGAGGATAGTAGCCACCCTCCAGAAGGAAGGGCAGTGTCAGCATGAATTCAGAGATGATTTGAGAATCTACAGCCGAGTGATACACTCGATGTGATACACACGAAAGATACATTTTTGTTAATAGTTAAGATACTTGAATGCATTTTTTTAGATCTAATTTCTGAGTTTAGTGTCACTTTAAGTGACTAGTAGCTTACACAGTGCTTTTGTTTCCCTTTTCATATCTGCAAGGAGTGGCATGGCTCTACACTTCTAAGTAAAAAAAAAAATGTGTGGTTTTCTTGAGTTATAAATATATTTTCAGAACTAAATATTTTTTTAGCTAAGAGACTTTTTTTTTGCAAGGTTGAATTGTCCTTGCATTTGCTCTTTCCGTGTAATGTCAGTACTTAATTTGCATGCACTTTGCATCTATCTTCAGGTATCGCTGCCCATAAACCAGCCAAGATTTTGTTAGTTACATAGTAATCTATCAGGAAATGAAGTTTTAAAGCTGAACTCTAGGCAGATAAACAAAAGCAGCAGTTAAGAATTCATTATTTTTACAACCATAGGGACAGTAATGCTGTATAGACTCTGGCAATAGATAATGATATCACAGCTGTACAGAATGTAAGCCCAGGAGGAAGTATGCAAATATATGGATGGCTGAAACAGAGACAGACCAGGAAACTTGTACATTTCTTGGCGGCCTACAGGGAAGCAGTTGTACAGGGGTAGGGGGAGCTTGGAGGAGCTGTGCACATGGGATGTAGCTTGTAATTGCTGTACAGAGATTAGGGAACATAGCTGGGGGGAGTTCTGAAGAGAAGAAGGAAGGTAGCTTGTTGCAGCTGTAGAAGAATGAGTCCATGAGCTGTATAATGATGGGGGAACACCGTTTGTGGGAGTTGTACTGGAAACAGGAAAAATAGCTTGTAGGAGTTTAACAAGGATAAATGGTACTTGGCTTGTGGGAGCTGTACATGGGAATAAGAAAGTACCTTGTAAGAGTTGTATAGGTAAGGGGTACATGGCCTATTGGAGTTGTACAAGAGACAAGGAAAATAGATTTTTTGTACTCACTGTTAAAGTTAATAGACTCCAGTAGACTTTGAGTCTCTTGAGGGATACAGGTAGTCTTTCAAGTTCAAGTTATATCATTGTTCGCTGGGTTATCCTCAAGACACATAATTATATGCCCAGTTAATTCAGCATTGTCCACTGCAGGCTGGGTCCCACGCTGCCAACTTCTTTGCTTATCTCATTGGGATCCAGCTGTCTCTTCCAGGTTCTTGTGGACAATCCCCCCCCCGTCCCCCCTTCCCAGCAGTTGGGGTACATCATGCTCACCTGAATGCCGGAAGTGCAGGGCTGCTTGAATGAAGAAGAAAAAAGTTTCCCAAAATATTTTTCTACGATTGTGTGAAAGGAGGGTAAGTAATAAGATTTTGCAGAGTAGGTGAACAGGGTGAAGGTCCACTTTAAAGACCGGTGCATCTATGTAGCATCTATCCACAGTAGACGAAGAATACTTTGTTACAAAATTCTCCCCAAAAGGTACAAAACTAAGAAAGCCTTGGGAAAAGCAAATGGCTTGTCAGGGTGTGGAAAAGTGGAACAGCTTTCTTTTTATGTGGGAGTTGTCACCAACTGTCTGAGGACTCTGGCAGCGCTCCCTCTGCATGGAGAATATCCCTGGGAAGGCAGAGAGCTTGGTGCATGCATACTACCACATAAACAGTGTTGCATCTTCAAAAAAACCTGACTAGGAAGTTCAAATGGTAGTTCAGGCATACATTTCCCAGCCACCAGAAAAAAACATAAACCCACACAGCGCCCAAGAAGTATTAAAAAGGAGGGTTCTCCCAATGTGTAAGGCTTGCAGTTAAAGACAAAGCCCAGAAAAGGACCTTCTGTCCCCTAGATACAGTGTCCAGCCTTTAACTACAACTGCTTCTGGGACAGAAAAACAACCCAGAAAAAAACAAAAAGTATAGTTAACGGTAGGGATGTCCCGATACCACTTTTTTAAGACCAAGTACAAGTACTTGCCCTCATGTACTTGCCGATACCAATTACCAATACTTTTTCTTAAAGGGACATGTGACTTTTTTCTAAAACAACACAAACTGATGATTTTAGGGCAGTTTCTCACCAGGGCTAAATACAGATGTCTGCAGGCCACAATACATGTCCACAGAGCAGTACAATGCATGATCCACCCCCCCACCACAGCAGCACAATACATCCAAACAGAGCACAAGGCTGCGATCTCACCTGGGCAGCATGTGGATCTCTGCAGGGCTGCGAGTTGATCGGATGGGTGCCGGTGTCTGGGGCTGTACTGTACTGTGCTGTGAGTAGGGCTGTCTATGGCTGTGCCGGGAAGGAGGAGCAGGAGGTATAGACCCGGACAGGCATAGCCAGGGACAGCTACTGCTAGGTTCCCAGCAGGCTGCCTAGGACCCGCTGAAAATTTTAAGGGCCGGCATTTGCATTAAGAATCAGGGCATTTTCACGGGTACAAGTACTCATGAAAATGCCTGGTACCGGGCCCGATACTAGTATCGGTATGAGGACATCCCTAGTTAACGGAGTAATACCTAAACACAGCCATAGACCTGCTAACAAGAAGTGAGTCTTCAGAGATGGGGACAGATGAAATTGCCACAGTGCTGGTCCTGAAAACGTAGCTAGGAATCCCCAGAAGTACTGGTCTGACCTGAAAGCAGAGTCCCATGTTAACTGGAACACAGATGGGTGTCACTGCTGACTGCAGGACCATCGCAGAGAGAACCCCGTGTACTTAATGAACTAGAAATAACTGTGCTCATTGGCTAACTGGAGAGACTTCCAGGATTTCCAGTATCCTGCCTGAATATACCTGTGAACTCTGCAATCTCTGCGTTACTTACTTTAGATCCCTACACTATGTGCATTTCTTACCCGTGACCTCAGCAATCTGTATGTTACTTACCCCTGCACTCTGTGAGGGGGATTAATCAAAACTGAAGCAGACAGAATCTGGAGCAGCTGTGCATGGCAACCAATCAGCTTCTCTCTTTCATTTTCAAATCTTAACTGAACAAACTGAAGAGAGAAGCTGATTGGTTACGGAGCACAGTTGGTCCAGATTCTGTTTGCTCCAGTTTTGATAAATTCCACCGTGTGTTTCTTACACTTGACTCTGCAATCTTTGTTACTTACTCCTGACCCCTGCACTCTGTGCATTTCTTCCTCTTCACCTCTGCTATGCGCACCATAGCTTTTCTTTACTCTGGGTGTTCAAGGTAATTTGTCTTTATGCCTTGAATTTCTGCTTCTTTATCCAAAAGTCTGTGACTAATTGTTTTTCAGAGTGTGTTTAAAATGGGTGCATAGTTTTGTGTGTGTGGCCTAAACGGGGGTGTGGATTTGTGGATGTTATAGGTAGGTGTGGTCAGTAGGGTGTCCCTAGATTTCTTTTTGAAAATCTGGTAATTTTATCCTCAATGGACGCTGGAGCATTCTTATCTTTGTGCCAGCTTTGTGAATTGAGCCTATAGTATTCTGGGGAGGAATCTCCTTGGACTTCCTGGTAACTGACTATAAGGGTTCACATTTAGTATTGAGGAAGATTGCTGAATATCATATTGGCAGTTCTGCTATAAACTGTTCACCAGCGAGTGTGCTATTGAATGTTTTATAAATATGCTCTCTAGTATTTTATATTTGTGACTGCATAGTAAAATGTATTTTGTGCCGTAGAAGCCATGACCCTGATGGTAATAAGTTTTCATTTTCTTTTTCCTCCAGTCAAAGTTAACCTGGGGTCCATATTTCTGGTTTTACATGCTGAGAGTAGCAACCTCAACACTTTCAGGTATTATCATACTTTGCTCTGCTCATTTGGCAAATATGTGCAATCAGACAGAACAACTTTGCTTAGATGTTGCTAAAAGGCAGGCTGGTAAATCTAAATCCTAATAAAGGAGATATTTATGGTTTCTTTTTTAATCCTTAGGGCCGTTGTATGCGGCCACAAGAGGGCCGGGCAGCACATATCCTTGCGTATTTCTCTGGCCGGGAGGAACAGGTACACCATGCATCCAGCCTGTACAAATCAGTAACGGCTGGCATGGGTATGTACGCAAATCCCACTGGGACTTGTGCTCTGCACCAAACTCAAAGCCCATCCCCTCGGTCCAGTGAGTAAGTCCCGGTACGCATGTAAATAGTGGGATTTGTATATGTACACTCAGCTGTACGGTGCACCTTTCACTTCTGCCCAGGGAAATAAGTCGGGATGTGTGCTGTCAAGCCCTCTTGTGGCCATGTGCTAGGTCTGGCTGATAATATGTAGATCCTGCTTGTATGACCTAAACTGCATGACTGTGATAACATTATACACCAGAAGATACAGATACTTAACCAAGCCTTTAGCAAGCTGGATCTCTGTTGTATCAAAGTTATACTACCAGTAGTGGATATGTTACAGATAATTTACCAAATTTTTTATCATTTTTTGGCATGTCGGCAAGAATATTTACATGTGTAAGTTACTTTCCATCCTCACACGAAAAGTCACACGACTTTTGTCTTACGAGCATGTTTGAAAACCTGCCGAGAATCGTACGATTGTCGGCGGGTTTGTGGCATGCTCGGGAGACAAATGCCGAAGGGGCATTCAGTTCCTGGAGTAAAGCTTCACATGAATCTGTCCATTCAGCACCCACATGCCATCACAGTATTGAAGTTACATCAGAATCTCAATTGCCAGTCAGAGGATTGTTGCTCTTATGGGATTTGGTTTATCCATTGGAATAATCCTGTGATAAACATCTAAACATTTGTATCTGTTTCTGTACTTTTTTGGGATCAACTGCTATCACCACCCTCTTTTCTGGATAGAAAAACATAATTCTAGTAATTGAAACAAAACAACACTCCTCTACTGTGATTAGACAAAAGGTAAATACAATGTATCATTGTCAGCTGATAGACAGCTGATGTCATGTGTAGATATGTCTAATGGCACCTGATTCTATAACGGGCTTAGCAGCTTTATGTAACATGATTTTCTGGTGCCTAGAGGACATTAGAGTGTCATCCATGAACAGAAATCTAACAATAATATAAAGCCCTTCATTCTAAAATATCAATATTAATTCAGATTCTGGATCTTTCTACCCTGTTTCCCCGAAAATAAGACCTAGTACTATTTTGGGGAATTGCTAAAATATAAGAGCTACCCCAAAAATAAGACCTAGTTGTGACCTTTCCCATGGCCGGTGGTGGCATAAGGGGAAACTTGAAGAGCCGTGGCAGAGAATCAGCGGTGCCAACGAAGCCGGCGCTAGAGGAAGCGAGGTGGCAGAGGAGGGAGCAGATGCCTCCTCTATAGCGCCAGCTCCTGATGCAGGCGGAGTGATTCCAAATGCACTCTTCCAGTGAGGAATGATAGTGAAAGCGCACTTCGCTCATTCTGGCCAGCGATTGGTTACCAATTTTCTCTTGGAAAGGTACGGCACCCTTGATTGCCCTGATCACCCTATAAATAATCCCTGTCATTTTGGATTATTTAATTTGGATTTGCATTAACTTTGGATTGTTGTACATTAAAAAAAAAAATAAGACCTACCCCGAAAATAAGACCTAGTATGTTTTTCTGAGCCCAAAAAAATATAAGACAGTGTCTTATTTTCGGGGAAACACGGTATACATTGATACATGGGCAGTCTCTACATTTTTATAGACATTGTTACCTTTGCCATCTCCATTTTTTTTTCCTCCAGTTTGTGACTTTTTGGGAGAGAAAATTGCTACGGTGTTAGGAGTCAGTACACCCAAGTATCAGTATGCGATTGATGAATACTACAGAATGCAGAAAGAGGTATGTTTTGTGTTTTTGTTCTTCCTACCTAGTTGTGAAATCAGTAGTCTCCAGGCTTTGGCTAAGGTGACACATGTGGCTCCCTTTCATGTTTCTCAGCACTGTCTTTTAGCATGAATTCAGAACCTGACAGGATATGCAGTTCTTGTTTTGTATACTGCCTTAAGGGTAGGTTCACACCGTAAACAGTGCATTCCAGAGCGGTCAGGCTCTGGAACGCACTGAGTCGCAATCTGGCCGGCTTCCTGCGTTCAGAGGCAGGAGGGGACGTGGCGGTGCATTGAAGTCAATTGATCCACAGCCATGCCCTTATGCACGTACCAGAACGGGGGCGTACGATCAACCATACCAGAACACATGAAACATCAGTGTCTGCAATCTGTAGAGAGTGCTTGCAGCATTTTTTTCAGGTCGCACTGGACTAGAACGCAGGCACTGATGTGCCACGCGTTCTGGTGCGGGCAATCATACTGCAGGCGGGGGGCATGACTGTGGTGCAATTGACTTCAATGCACTGCCATGACCCCTCCCATCCCTGAACGCAGGAAGCCGGCCGTAATGCGATTCAGTGCGTTCCAGAGCCTGACCGCTCTGGAACGCAATGTTTATGGTGTGAACGCAAGAATGGAAGCACACCTTGCATAATAGAATTAAAGAAATACTCCAGGAAAAAGGTTTTCTTCACGCTTTCAGTAGGGGCTACCCCTGCACTGCAAGGGGTACGTGATCGTTTTTGTCTAGGTTCTAATAAAAGAAAAAAACAAAGTTATACTCACCAGGCCATAAACTGGCTCCATGGTTCTGTGATCACTGGAGTGCGTCTCCTCCTCCACTACCCAGATGTACTGCTCCTGGCATCCTCACGTCTATACACAGTGGGGGAATTTATCAAAACTGGAGCAGATAGAATCTGTAGCAGTTGCCCGGGGCAACCAATCAGCATCTCTTACATAGTTAGTCAGGTTGAAAAAAGACACTATAGGTTGAACTCGATTGAACTTCAGTTTGCTCAGGTAAGATTTGAAAATGAGCGAGAGATGCTGATTGGTTGCAGTGCAAATCTGCTCCAGTTTTCATAAATTCCCCCCATTGTATACAGCGCGATGACACCAGGATCCTTAGATCGTTGTAGCAGAGACAGAATATAAAAGATTCCGCCATCCACACTAAACAGTGCAGATGGACAAATCTCCCTCTGGGATGTTGTATGCGGACAGTGGTGGGTGAGCAACTGTCAGAATACCCGAACAGTGACGGCTCCTTCAATTTTTCTGATCGGAGCGTGCCGGCAGGGCCACTTACTGAATGAAATTTGTCCGGTTCATCAAGAATTGGCCAAAATGCGTACAGTGTATAACTGGCTTTAGTCCTGCTCTGGATCTAAGTGGAGTCGCAGACACAATTAAAAAAACAAACTGTGAAAAGTTCTAATCCTTCCCCAGTCTAGCCCAAGAAAAGACAAACATTTAGGCAGTAGTTGGGCTTCAAAAATAGAAAACAGCAGCACGAAATAATGTAACAACATGGCTGATTTCTCTGACAATGGACTTGTCTTTAGGTGGAAGAGGAGGAGGAAGATAACGAAATGTCAGAGCGGGCTGAGAAACAGTTCCAAGAGCAGCGCAGCCAGCAGCCGAGTGAGAGCAGCGCTCAGACACAACAGCCGGAGACCACCACTTCTTTTGTGAATATTAGCTTCGTGATGGAAGGAGAGGACTCGGTGAATCTGGCACAGAAGCAAGAACTGTCTGCTGTTCCAACTTAATAGGAAGAGGACATAGGAACAGGAAAGCTTCACCTGCCAAAATCATCATGGTGCCTTTCTAAAATGACTCGAGTCCCATTTTATACCACCGTACTGTGTAATAACATATTCAACTCTTAACCAGGAGTACCCAGGGAGATTTATGTTCACATGGTCCATAGAATTGCAACTTAAGCCAAATCTTTTATTTTTTTTTTAGTTTTGAATAGAGTGGAGAGGGAATTGAATACCTGTCAGGCTTTTATTGCTGTCTGTGTTCCCGCTGGAGAGATTCCCCCTCTCCATTTGTCCTGGTCCCAAATATTAGGTTGTCATCAGAACAGGAATAGATGGGAAATCTTCCAATAGAGACACCAGTTCTGGTGATCCCACTGACCACCAGGGGTTTCCCTCTCTTTCTGTTGTGGCTATCAGACAGGAAGTAAAGGGAAATCCCAATAGGACACACAGGCAAATCAAAAAAACAGCTGGTAGGTAATAAAGCTCCCTTACTCTATCCAAACCAAACAAAAAAATATTTGGCGTCAGTTCTACTTTAAAAGAAGAACTCCAGGAAAACATTTTCTTAACCCTTGCAGGGTGGCTACCCATTGCACTGCACGGGTTAAGTGCTAGTTTTTGTCTAAAAAGTTATACTCGCCTGAACCTCCGAGCCAGCCAGCTGTCACAGCGTTCCCTCCAGCCTGTCTCCACTTACGCTGCAGCATTGGAATCTTCCTTTGCATCCTCGCATATGAGAGATGAGGGGGAGAGAGGCTGGAAGGACCAGTCTAAGAACAAGCTGGTTTTGAGGATTGGGCGAGTATCATTTTTTTTAACCTAGAGAGACAAAAACTAGCAGTTAACCCTTGCAGCGAGGGGGTTAATGCCTCATTCACACTGCTAAGAGCCGGCCCATACAGAACCGTGTGGCATGCACAGTCGTATTGGGCCGCTCCCGGGAAAGGACAGGTGCTGCGTGTGATTGTACGCAGTTCTTCTCTATGGGAGTATGCCACCACACGCTCACCAGAGCTGCACATGCGTGCGGGTGATTTTTCTCTATGGGAGTATGCCACCACACGCTCACCAGAGCTGCACATGCGTGCGGGTGTCTGTACTCGTACGCAGAAAGGATGGATCCTGTCTTCGTCCGAGCACAGACACACGCACACATGTGCAGTTCGGGTGAGGGTGCGGTGGCGTACTGCCATAGAGAAGAACTGCGTGGAATCACACGCAGCACTTGTCCTTCCCGGCAGCGGCCCGATACGACTGCACGCCACACGGTTCTGTATGGACCGGCTCTAAGCAGTGTGAATGTCACACGCAGCACTTGTCCTTCCCGGCAGCGGCCCGATACGACTGTGCACGCCACACGGTTCTGTATGGGCCGGCTCTAAGCAGTGTGAATAAGGCCTAACACATTTTCTTTCCCCCAGATTTCTTCTTTAACTCTGATGTATCACATCTGGGCTGCGACTGTAACGTCATGTCTCCGTATTTGTAATCGAAGTACCTGCATGTATATATGTGACTTTTGTGTCTGAAGTTTACCAAACTTGTATCTTCATAAGTTAAGGGAATATTGTACTAAAAATAGTTCTTGTATATTTTAATAAACAGTACTATAGTCGGGGTTTATAATATGAAATGTTTGTATAAAACATATAGACTTGTATACACACAGACTTATGTATGAAGAAAAGCACGGAATATCATTTTGCATGGGGTAGTAAAGGGCAGTGATGATTTCTGTAGTGAGACTACAATAAGCACTCTGATGATCTTCGTACTGTTATGAGGGGTTTATATGTTGGGAAAACGTTTGCCTTACTCCCTCTTATACCAACCGGGGTCGTTTGGTGGTGGGATTGTTACATAATAGCATCATACTTTTCCACCATTTATGACACCCCAGGTGCTACTCTGTAGATGGGATCAGTTTCTGCCATATCAAAATAAAAGTTGAAACTTTGTGGTCTGTTTATAAACTATTCACACTGTGAAGCTCTGTGAATGTTCATTATGTGTGAATAGAGGCTAAAAACCGAACGTTGTTAGTACATTTTCTTTACAAGTTAAATGTAATGTGCATTATGACCACTAAATGGAGCTGAACAGCAAAGGCTCCTCGGCTCCATCTAGTAGCCATAATGCGGTATTACATTGTAACATTTGACGTGGAAAGTAAATATACTTAAAACATTTGTTTTTGCCTCTATTCACACAAAATGCACATTCACAGAGATTTGCAGGGTGAATGGCTCTGCAAATTGATTATAAAGAGACCCCTCTGTGTCTGCTCTAGGCCAACAGTCTTATTGGCAACAGAAAGTCAGTCTAAAGAACAACTACAGACAAAGTTTCTATAGCTTTGTATACAGTGGGGAGGGGTTAGAACTGTTCACATTTTTAATTGCCATCTCTGCCCCTGTTGTGGACATTGACTCGCACTTTATGTCCTGGCGACTCTGGGAGATTCTGAAATTTTAGAGTAAACGTTAAAGGGAAATGCCTTAATAAGGACATTAAATATGTTATTTCCACAAGTGATAATTTCTTGCTTCTGGGTGCATTAGGACAGAAAGTGTGGCAAAATATCCTCCATGGGGACACAGAGTAATAAAAACCTGAAAAGGTTCCTACCTTTCCCTCAATCTATCAGACAGGGCGAATGGACTGGCATTCCACTTTATGTCCCAGGACAGAGATCATTTGCGGATGCCAAGCACCGAATTCCCAATATTTATTAAACCTAGTGCACAGTTTAGATTAATAAGAGTATGACCTGTATCTGCTGATCAGATATTTGTCTGGATTTTCGAAGCAGCGCTAGAAACAGATGAGAAACAAATTCTGATTGGTTTTCATTGACACACCTTTCCTTTCCTTTGCAACAGTTTATATTCCTGTGCCCAAAACACCTACCTATGGTTTTTGTTAAATCTTGTACAGTAAAAATATGTAAAACTTATTTCAAAATTAAATGCATTCTTTAATGGAAGATTCATATCTTTTGTTTAAGCAAATCTTAACTGGATGACATTTTAGCTGTTAAAACACATGTGGTGTTTTTTTTTTTTTTTAAATCTTTATAATTTTACCTGCTAGTGGTGCAGATCTCCTGCAGCCACTTCCTGTCTACATGCATTTACTCCAGCAGCAGCTGCAGATCATTGCTCAGGGTGGGTTCTCTGTTGGTGACAACAGTGGAACATGCTTGCATGCTGATCTTTGGTTCAGCCTCTTATAGTTTTCATCAGAAGTGCCTGTGACAGTGCAGCAGAGCAATTGTGAGACAGGGACAGATCACCATCACCCTATTACAGGAAGTGCTTTAACAAGGACCTTGATGGCAGGATCACCAGGTACTATACTGAAAGCTGCATCTTTAAAAAGATTGAAAATATATGGACATGGTAATGACTAGGGATGTCCAGATACCGATGCTGGTACCGGTATCGGGGCCGATATAGCGCATTTTCAGGAGTACTTGTACTCCTGAAAATGCCCCGATGCATAGAACAGATACCGGCCCTTTAAATTTTTAACTAGCTTTGGCCATTGACCCGCATAGCCCCTCCCCCGGAATACCTCTCTACCAAACACAGGCTCCCTCTCTGCTCTGGCCTCTCCAGACAGAAGTGTGACAGCATGGTGGGTGGTAAGTGTTCTGTGTGGACAGTCTCTTCTCCTTTCACAGACCCCTGTAGTCAGCACAAGAGGGGAGGAGACTAAGGCTGTGAAATCCCTCGCTGCCCCCCTCCCCCCTGTACCTTAGCTGCTGCTCAGTGTCCCCTCTTTTTCAACTTGATGAAGCTGTTTGCTTTTGTTGATATATCAGCTCCTTATGTGTAATGCATTAACCCGACGTACACTGTAGTTTTCACTCTCAATGAAAGAAGAGAATATATCCGTTCAGTGTGCTCACGGGGGAGAAGAGGAGAGAAGCTGTAAATCTTGTCTTCCCAGAACGGACCTCGTCTTCTTTCATTGAGAGGGAAAACTTCTGTGTACGTCTGGGGAGTGCATTATTAAACACATAAGGAGCATGGACAGCTGACACTGAGATATATCACCAAAAGGAAACAGGAATGGACACTTGTAACAATAGCCAGCCTGCTATTTGATATTTTAAATTGCAATAGCCAATAGCAGGCTGGCTATTGTACCCGCCCATTGCCTGCTGTCAATCAGCAGGGAGGACCTGATAGAGAACTTTGTCTTCAGTTCCCTCCTTTGCTGATTGACAGCAGGCGGGTACAATAGCCATCCTGCTATTGGCTGTTGCAATTTAAAATATCCAATAGCAGGCTGGCTATTGCTCCCAGCCACTGCCTGCTGTATTTACATTCAGTGAATCCAGTGAAGTAGAAAGGTGACACTAGGTCTAAAAGACCCCTAATGTCACCTTAAAGAGAACCTGTCACCTTCAATGCACGCAGCACTGCCTTGAGGGCAGGGACTGATGTCATGTCAATGTGCATTTTGCTTGGAACTACAGATCCCAAAGACCAGTCCCTAAATGTAGAGCTTTTCCCAAGCATTTAAAGTACTTTACTTGGCAAAAATGCTGCGTGTACAAAAACTTAGTTACAGGAAAAGCAAACTAAAACAAAACACACATACAGGCTGCTACAAACATACTACACTATCCTTTCCATTACATGCAATTGTCTCTAAAAGAGGAATACTTAGCTTCCAGCTGCAGATTCCGTAAAGAACAGGACTTCTTGGCAATTAAGTGTTCGCAGGAAAATGGCTTCTAAGTCCTTTGTTTCAGAGTTCCATGGCGAGTCCTCTCTTGGTCAGAGTGATGTCCTCTCTTGCTCAAAGTTCCATTCTAAAGTCCCCCATTTACCTTTGAGCTGCTGGCTTTGATTAAGACATATTGGCAGCCCACCTGTGGGCAGTGCCCCTCAAGATTTGTATGAGAGCAAAATACAATTTTCCACCTCTAGGTGGCAGCAGAGCATCAGGAATTGCCATCAGTAATCTCTAAACAAGCCTTCACCAGCCTAGGCGTGCTTGTTTATGTAACGTTTCCGCACAACCCTGTCCCATTGTAGGTACACTGGGTACAAATAATGGGGAAACACTACAGGGCAGCCATACCATTATCAAAAACCAGTTTGGTCTGTTTGGAAGGCACCGTCCATTGTAGGAAACCAGCTCTGTCAACAGGTGATTAGACCACGTGTCTTCTTTGCAAATTTCCTATGCATGCCTGAAAAATCCATGAGCAAAATCATATCTCTATACATACTGTTTTTATATATACATACACACACACACACACACACACACACAATGTATGTGCATGTGTAAAGTAATGCAGAAATTGTCAGTGCTATATAAATTAACAAGCTGTGGAGTATGCATGCTTGTTTTGTGAAATGTGGGCAAGACTAAGCACTGCAGGCAAAACACAATAATATAAACTTATTGGAATTGTGTCTTGACTGGAGTTTTCCTTTACTAAATAAGATGTAGGTTGGCTCCCTGAAATCAGCCCAGATCAAAAAGGTGTTCTGTGCAGACCACTCCATAAAGACGTACACTCCCATAAGGTCTTATTCACACACATGTGAACCATGTCACCTCCATCACTGCCAGTCAGGGAAATCCTAATAGTAGTGGGTGAGCAGAAGCAAGTGACATGCCATTTGCTTACCACAAATCCAGCATTTGGGGCTTTGACTGACCTATTGCTAGGCTCCAGCTCTG
>NW_017307270.1:248978-261267 GCF_000935625.1 Nanorana parkeri | reverse complement strand
ACACACACACACACACACACACACACAATGTATGTGCATGTGTAAAGTGCTGCAGAAATTGTCAGTGCTATATAAATTAACAAGCTGTGGAGTATGCATGCTTGTTTTGTGAAATGTGGGCAAGACTAAGCACTGCAGGCAAAACACAATAATATAAACTTATTGGAATTGTGTCTTGACTGGAGTTTTCCTTTACTAAATAAGATGTAGGTTGGCTCCCTGAAATCAGCCCAGATCAAAAAGGTGTTCTGTGCAGACCACTCCATAAAGACGTACACTCCCATAAGGTCTTATTCACACACATGTGAACCATGTCACCTCCATCACTGCCAGTCAGGGAAATCCTAATAGTAGTGGGTGAGCAGAAGCAAGTGACATGCCATTTGCTTACCACAAATCCAGCATTTGGGGCTTTGACTGACCTATTGCTAGGCTCCAGCTCTGTTTTTTTACCTGGGGGGAGGGGTGGATGTGGCATTTTGTTAAAATGATAGACAGATGCACTTCACAGAATAAGTGGAAGACTCAAAGTAGCCATTGTGTATATTTCAAAAGAAGGAACGACAATACATAAAAAGGAGAAGCAATCACATTCTGTCTTGATGATCAGAACAGATATTGAAGGGAAATCTACATTTTAAAATTGTTACCAAAAGAGTAGAAGGTGCATCCTCAATAGGGGAGACATGTTCCAATGAGAACTAAGAATATTTCCCCCTCACTCCCTATGGTGTCACTCAGAAAGGTGGTGATGGTGGTGGTGGTGGCGGCAATCTCCCCACTGGGGATACAGATAGCAATAAAACACGACAGATTCTAAACCTGCCACATTCTACCCAAAACTATAGATATGAGGGCCAATTTAGACAGGAGCCAATTAACCTTCCAGCATGTCTTTGTACTGTGGGAGGAAACTCACTAAAGCACAGGGAGACCATGCAAACTCCTCGTAGATAGTGATCTGGCTGGCATTCAAAACCAGGGAACCTCTATAAAGTAGGACAGAGATTTATTTTTTTAAAGCTTAATACATGCTGACCATTGATAAATATTTTCTGAAAATATATGACACGTTAAAAAACAAGTATAATAAAGTACAAAAACTGTAAAAAAAATATTATTAAAACATACAGCATTTCCAAAACCCCATACAAAGAACCTTTAAAGAGACCAGCTAGGAAGTAGGCAAACTTGTGGGCCGTTTACAGCCTTCAGCACATAAGCTTTATAGGGCTGTGCGAAGTCTGAGCCCTACTCTGATATCATAGGTAAAGGCTGGACTGGTTAGAGGAGGTATCTACAGCAGCAACTTCCCTAACAACCATACTTCTGATTTCAGATAAAGGATGCGAGATGCTGGAGCCCTTAAGTCTCTTGTTATCCTATGGAAGGTGATATGCTGTGTGAGTGAAATGAAACGTTTAACTCTTTCCTGTAGAACCTCATTGAAGCAAATCTGTCAGACTGGCAAACCTGTGTCAGGCGAGACTCCAGTCCAACACTCCAGCTTGCAAACACCTCACTCTTGGTGCTGGTAATAGTTCCATGAGAGTGCCAGGACACCTGTCATAGGCAAAATATAGAGGCTGCCATTACAGACCTCTCCTTCTAATAATGATAGTTGGCTGAATGTGATGTTGATGAATGTCTCACTTCATTACTTTGACCATGAAGAAGTATACCGGGAAGGAATTCTGACTCTTCTCCGACTTTCCTGATCTGCATGCTTGTTCCATGTCATAGTGTCAAAGTATTGAAGCCAGAGGGTCAGCATAACAGTGAGGCAGCAAGCATTTTTAGGAGGTTATCAATGGAAGTCTCCATATGTTTCTGATGACAAGCTTACTTTAATGCAGAGTCATGTGATTGTCCTGGAACCAGTACTCCTCCAGATGACTGCAGCCGCAAGGATTGGAGAGGCTTTGCTGAACAGGTAAGATGTGAACTGGCAGGTTCCCTTTAGGCTTGTATCGAAAATAAGATTTTTGGGGGCTGACAGTTTGCCAGAGAACAAGCCAGCTGAGGGCAGCAATATATCCTAAATGTCTATGACACACTATCTTCCCGTGTCCCTCAATGGACCACATTTTTTTATGCCATTCGTTACTTGCCTTCTATATTTTCAGCTCCAAGTTCATTAAAATCAACCCATTCATATTGGGGTTATGAGAAGGAAGTTGAGCTCTGAACCCCAGAAATAGCTCTTCAGTAGAATATTATGTATCATCAATGTCTGCAGGGCTCTCTCCGTCAGCAGCTACCAGCACCTCACGATTTTCATAGGTCCAGAAACCATTAAGGTCAATGAGAATACTACACACGGTATCTCCTTGGCTGCTCTGGATGAGATCCTGGAGAGTAATACGTAAAGGATCCTTTGGTTTGACCATGTCAAAGATTTCATCCTAGAAGGGACACAAAGATGTTACAGTGAAATTTTCCATTACCACCAATGTGCTACACTGAAAGTTCTGCTGATCATGGCCCCCATCTTCTTGTGTGTTACATCATTTACTTATGTATACATCAAACTACCACATAATGCGTTTCATTTTAAGAGAGAAACCATTGCCACTGATCACATATAGGCCAGCAATGTATTGACTTTTGCCTGTTCATAAAGAAGACCTTACACAAGAACCAAAGAGTAGAATAAGGGAGTGTGCCTTTTCTGAAAATGCTAGTTCCCTGGCTGTCACTAGTTCCAAAACTTACAGTCACTGCCCCAAAGCAAGCATGCAGCAACCAACGTGAGAACTATCTATATACATCCTTTTTGCAGGTCAGTAACTGATACTGGATAGCATGACAGCTAGACAACTAACATTTTCTGAAGCAATAGTTAGCAGTGGCAGCCTGCATATAGGTTTTCTTTAGAGCTGATCTACACTGAGTGGCCAGATTATTATGACCACCTGACGTTTGTAGGCAAATTAGCTATAATTTTGCGCTGACGTTGCTAGAGGGCCAGACCATTATAAATAGGGAAGCAGGTTGTTTACCACGACAGTAGAAGTGATAAACGCGATTTAACAGCCTTTGAACGTGGGATGATTATTGGCACTCGGAGCCATGGAGCGAGTATCAGCAAAACAGCAGAATTTGTTAAATGTTTAAGAGCAGCTGTTAAAGTGTTTAAAGACTGGACTGTCAGCCGAAAATCTGGGTCTGAACGTGCGAATTGTGGCCGGCAGCGGCTAGTCAATGTTAGGGCAGAACGGAGAGTGGCAAGACTGGTACAAGACAACAGAAGGACAACAGTGCATCAAATTACTGCAGATCATAATCAGGGATCCTCTCAAATGATCTCTGAACGCACTGTTCGCCGCACGCTGCATCGTAATGGATATGGAAACCGAAGGCCTGTTACAACACCTTTGCTGTCTGCAGTTAACAAGATAAAACGTCTCCAATTCGCACAGGAACACAAGGATTGGACAGTCGAGCATTGGAAAAAAGTAATGTGGTCCGATGAATCACGTTTCCAGTTGCATCATACACATGGCAGAGTGAGAATTTGGCGGGAACAGCATGAAAGCATGCACCCCACATGCATGAGTACAACCCTTCAAGCTGGTGGGGGCAGTGTTATGGTGTGGGGCATGTTTTTGGCTTCCTCTGCCTATAGCAATGTTCAACTTATTTTCTTCCAACAGCATATAAAATGGGCTTTTAGTTATGCCTGATACAATTCTCACACATAGTCTGTAATGATGCTGCCTCTGTGCAAGTCTTCAAGGCCGCTGCATCATCACAGGCTGTTTTTTGTTAATGGTCAAGTGTATACAGGGGAGGAGACACAACACCAGCACTGGTATCTGTGTGGGTGGGGGCAGAAGCTGTAATATCAGGCACAATTAAAATCCTAACTTTATACTATTGGAAGAAATTAATAAACATTGCTACATGAGAGGTAACCTGCTAATGACATGTCTAAAAAAATAAAAACCATGGTGGCGGGAGTTCAGTGAATACTGAAAAATGGCCTGGATGGGAAGGGGGTTTAACACCGCGGATGTCAACTGGTTAAAGAATACCTAACTTTACAAATGTTGAAAATGTGCTTAAAAATTAATACATGTAAATACTTCATATAAAATCCACTGAAACCATGTGCTTCTGCAGAATAGCATAGTAGACGCTCCTTGTGTGGGGTTACAGTTCAACTAAACTACAGCAAAGACCATAAAGCAAAATGCATATTAGGGTTGTGTTCCTTCAGATGCATATTCATTCAGCAAACAGGGATTAGATCTTTTATTTCTGTATTTCTTGGAAGTGGAAGCTTACACCTGTACAACTTATGGTAAATAATAGATTTTGTGGATCTGCATTGTAAGTGCATTTTAACTAATATCACAATAAAACATCTGAATGGTTTGCAAGTGGTATTGGCTTTATTGAGGCTGATAAAGTGGTAGCATAAACACATTTATGTTTTAATGCCAATGCATTGTGGGGGAGGGGTCTATATGTAGCAAAGAAAGCCACCTTAGGGCCTGTGTCAAGGGTTTTGTATTCCCATACAAGACTATCATAATGGAAAACTCACTTGAAGCAGGTCAAATTCAGGTCAAAAGGAAGATAACTGCAGGTCAAGTGAACCTGTTACTATCAATATGATGTCATCGACTGTGCAAGTGGAGGAAAAAAAAAAGCACCTAAACCACTACCGTGTTTCCATGAAAATAAGACACTAGGTCTTATTTTCGGGGGATGTCTTATTTTTAAATTCCGTCACACACAGTGTCACAATACCTGCAGGCTGCAGCTGTCCTGGAGCTCTCCTCTCTGATGCCGTCCAGTTTTCTGTGGGATCTCCGCCAGGCAGCCACCTCTCTCGTCGCCAGGCTGGACTGCACGGACTTCCAGTCAGAAGTTCCCTCAGTGATTGAGGCTCAGTCACCTCACCTCACTCCGACCCCACTGTCCATACGTTCCTTGCCGCGCTGTGCTGCTGCCTGCTGGGAAATGTAGTTTTCTGCCCGGCGGCAGCTCTCCAAGCAAAGGCTAGGCAGACAGGTGTCTGCTGATTTCGTGACAGGGGCGGCATAGCGATTAGTCCCCGCCATGTACTCTGGTTGATCTCTGGGCTGCCCCCAAACTAGGTCTTATTTTACAGGAATGTTTAAAAATAGTGCTAGGTCTTATTTTCGGGGAAACACGGTATTTAAAAAGCATTGCCAGCCTGACCACCCCACACACACACACCTCACTATTGGCCCACCATTGTATTTATAAGCCAATACTGAAACCTGGGAGGCTGAAGGGGGTAGATCCAGACCCTTGAACAGGAAAGCTGTCTTGTGTGTGTCTGCCAGAACACCCTAGAATGCAGGGCACCCAGGTGCTGAATACAAAAATGTATCCAATCTGCAGCAGGCGATTTCTATATGGCACTATCGGCAGTTTCACCTCAGGTTTCTTTTTAAGCCGACGCTGGATTAGATGTTACATCTTATGGTGCCTTACTGCTCTTGCACCATGGTTTTAAAGGCTTTAAATGAATGAAAGAAATGAACAAATACTGTAAATGTCACCTTAACATCCTGGAAAGAGACTGGATCTTGGCCATGGATCTTCATTTGCTCTTGAATTGCCTGATGCAAAGACAGAAATAGCAGAAAATTAAGTAATTGCTCTTTCAAAAAGAATGTCAAAAGATACACAAGATTCAAAATGTCATGAAAATGTTCATCTAAAAGAGCTTCCACTGTCTAATGTTATTCAGGTTTGCTTTCTTCCTGCTTAGAGCTGCAGAAGAATTGTGCTATAAAATGTATCTTGTGAAAAGGTTTTACAGATTAACTTAGGCTGACAATGACATACATGTCTCCACCTTTTTTCATACTTTGTTGCACCTTAGTGCTACTGATCTTCTGTAGCCTTATTCTAGCCACTTTCCGTCTAGATTCCAGTATATTCCAGTGATGCCTGCATAGCGTTCCTCAGGACAGGTTTCCTGACTGTGACAACAGTGGACCATGCATGTGTAACGCATGTTGAAATGGTTACTTCATCAGAAGGCTGGGTGACAGGTTGACAACACAGGAGCACCTTGGTACAAAATGATATAGCATTGCCATATATCACATAAGAGGAAGTGCCTGAACAAGGGCCTTAATGGCAGGTTTACTGGGTGTTATATTGATGAAAGCTGCAGATTTAAAAACACTGAACATGACTTCTGAAATGATATTAAAACTCATGAGATTTCTGATGATTGGGTCTACATATACTTTAGGAGGGGAACTCTATAGTTCCATATTTAGATTCGGAAAGCAAATAAAAACATCAGTGAGAAGAGGACTGTAAAAATATTTTGGGGAGCACAGAATGCTGCCACACTGATCTGCAGTAGAAACATGGCAATAACAACCTGCCTGATGCAGACAACACCAATGCTTTTCCTTGCCAAAAATAGAAAAGCAAACAAGGACATACTCTGAAGAAGTAGTTGAAAGAAAAGACATTCAGGTAGCCTTTGTTCTCGATGTCGAGAAGTTTGAATATGTACTGTAGGGCTGCCGGCTCCTTCCTGTTCTCCAATGCCAAGACAAAGTCTAAGTAAGTCTTGTAATCCTAAAAACACAAAGTAAACGGGTAATAGAGTTTTTGCATGCAAATACCCAGCATAACAAAAATGTTAAATACTGCCGCCTCCCACTCTGCAGATGCGGTGGCTACATTTGTTTTCTTTTTTTAGGCCAAGAACTTTCCAGTAAGTACAGAAAATACCCGTTGATCTCATCAGAAATGCAGTGTGCTCGTCACTCCCAGTGAGCTGAACTGAGAGCCCAAATAATGTTATCCTCCTTCTGTAAACTACTAATTCCCCATCCCACCCTTCATGTGATGGGGGTGAAAAGGAAAATATTTTAGAGGTCCAGCTTAGGTGACAACAACAGCTCCCCACATAGATATAGTGAATTGAGTGAGTATAGCCACCCAGGGACAGAAAGTGTATTATTTTACAGAATCACCAGGTGGTGGGGGGAAAAAAAAAAAGGAAAAAAAATGTGTAAAAAAAATAGAAAAAACTAATGCAACCACCACATCCAAGGATGGGTAAGCTTCAATATATTATATTTTTTGTTATGAGTTTAAAGAGTAATTCCACTTTTTTTTTTCTTAACATCTGGGTGACCTGAGTACATTGCAAAGATTTTAACAAACGTTGTTGCAGTTTCCGACCTCTTTTTGTTCTGGAAATATAGCTTTTTGTTCAATCATGTCCTTTCCAGACTGATTCCTGAATAGGAGGGTCTGGGTTCATTATAAATTAGCTGGTGGGCTTCAATTGTTGTAACAGGGAAAATGCAGTGTCTACATCCCTTTAGAAGTAATTAACCTTTAGAGCAGTGGTTCTCAACCTGTATAATCTCAGGACCCACATTTGTCCTTGGCCATTAAGTCGGGACCCAAGACGCACGGCAATGGAATGCACGGCATTGCAGTACTGGGCGTACGGGTGCCGACAATGAATGGAGCTCCCTTTTGGCCATACTTCCAGCCCAGCACACCTCAAGCTGACATGCAGGGTCAGGCAGCATATTTTGAATGGCTTACACGCACGAGAACTGACAGGGCTGGGCTAGGGGGAGGCTGAGGAGTCTCTCACCTAGAAAAGTGGAAGGCATGTAGCGACCCACTGAACATAGGGTCGTGACCCACCAGTTGAGAACCAAGGCTTTAGAGAGTATCTCACCAAAACATGAAATTCCTATTGCAAGGGATGCCAAAAGTTATACTTGGATCTCAAAACAGACTTCTCGGAAAATCAGTCAGCCAATCACAGAAGCAGGAAGTTACATTTCTGGGGGCGTTTCATACACCGAGTAAACAGCACATCCAGGTCACCATATTGCATTGAATCTTTTTGACAGATTTAGAAAATTACAGCAGCTGCAGTTTTAAATAGAAAGGCAATTTTTATTAACATTAAATAACAAATTGGCTTGTGCGACAGTCATATATGCTAGATTTGTTTTTTAAAGATTTTTTCATTTTTATATTTTTTAAGGTGGAGTTACACTTTAAATATGCTTCAACAATAACACAAATATTTCCACTTTACATCACAGCAGTGATGGAATTAGGAATGCCTGTTGACAACCTTTGATTACATTAATTGTAATTCTACCGTAATAGGCACAGAGAAAGTTTCCTAGCTTCCAATTTTACTCATGCTATAGTCCTCTAAGGACACCTCTGCTAGATAAAAGTAAGATGGACACCTTGCCCTGAGGCTTCTCTTGAAGGACTAGGGAACGAGTATAATGGCTGTGTAAAGATGGTACATATCTGATGTGTTCTGGTTGGAATTCTTGAAAGCATGGTCATATAATGTTTACGTTTCTGGACACAACATGCTTAATCAAAATTCCTCCAAGTTAATTGGCAGTTCTGTCTAAACATGGATTCCTGCAAACTAATCTACTTTTCAGAGAACATTAGATTTAAAGATTGCAGAGCTGTTTAAAGACATCTGTACAGTGGCGGAACTACCAGGCTCGCAGTGGTCACTGCCGCGACCGGGCCCTGGAGTTCAGCCACTTGGAGGGAGCCCAGGACAGGAGGAAGGGGCCCTTGGTAACCGCTGATTACCAGGATATTTATTATCCCGGTAACCGCTAATGTCAGTCCCGGGACCTCTTCCTCCTGTCCTGTGCCCTTCATGCTTCACGCTGCTCCCCTCATCTTGTTCCGGGCGCAGCGTGAAGTATCATCCAGCCGGTACAGCAGCCAATGAGTGGGAAGCAGGTTATCCCCACCCCCTCATCACACAGAACTGCTTTATGGATTCTTGCATCGGGGCGCTGAGGTCACTAGTTACACCTCTGCATCTGTAAAATATTCCATAGACACAACTGTGTCTACAGCTCGACAACGCAGCAAGCAAACATTTCTCCAATATTTCTAGTGGAGTGCAATAGATACATCAAAAGCCTTTATAGGCATTACAGGGAACAACTGGGCACAAAACTGACGTATTAAGTGCAGCACTATTCAATCATCTGACTGCTGTGGTAAATACCCTCATGGGTTCAGAGCAGACCGAAGAGGTCATTAGGTAACACATTTTAATGTATAAGACTTACCATCTCCCCATCATATGTCAGACATTCCTGGAAGACTCGATCCAAGAATACACTGGTCAAGGTTCCGGTACCATAACGGGACAGTTCTTCCTTGCTCAGCATTCCATTATGATCTTTATCTAGATTCAGGTACTGACCTAAGTAGTAAAATATGTCAGTGAAAATCAGCTACAAGTCTCGAATCCCGTCTCCACACTGCACACAGCAATCATTTCTAAACACTGCACACATATGGGAACCACAACATTTAACATTTTATTAGTTTCCATCACTTAATGGTACAGGAGATCAGTTAAGTTGTATTCAACCTCAAGAATACAGATGTAATATATTACAGATTATCAGTCCTAAGATGTGGTAGCTGCATTAGATTTCCTTTTTCAAGCTAAGCCCATTATCTGCAAGTACAGAAAAACACCTGTTGATCCTGCCAGAAATCCAATCTGCTTGTAACTTCCTGCGCACTGTATTGAAATTCCAAACAGTGTTATTGGCCTTTCCACATCTTTTCTGTAAACTACAGAACATCTCCCCACTAATTCAGGGAAATGGGAAAAGGGTGAGATGTCTGTAGTCCAAATCAGGAGTAAGCAGCCTAGGGTGTTAACACTGCTCCTCCATCAATACAGTACAGTGAGTAAGTGTCGTCACCCTAGGACAGGAAGTGTGTTACAGGTGAAAATAAAAGGATGAAAATACCTGAAAAGGGAAACTAACAAAGCCAGCACATACAAGGACTGGTAAGCTGCAATAGCTTACATTTTTTTCTTGGGTTTAGATATGCTTCAAATACACATTTAAAACATATTTGTACCCAGATGTTGGTGATAAACTGTATGGCAAATGCAGAGGTATGAATTTGTACATTTGTATATAAACGCAGTACAAGTACAGTAAATAACCTGCTTAGATAGGTCAGTCATCAACCCATGCCAACATCAGATACGGAGAAACTAAAATGAACTTACCATAGACTCTTAATGCAGAAGGAGCGGAAAACCAATTGGACTCCTGACTTTCTTTAGAAAGTTCTTCATCACGCAGCTAAAAATGGAGTAGAATAATGTGGAATTATCACAGAGTTGTCCACTATCAATACCAAACAAACAAGGCAAAACCTAACAACTGGACTTCATCATGACTCATGAACATCCTGCTAGCCACTGCTCTAGATCCAGCATTATGACAATGCCAGACTAGTAATCTACACTAGGATTGCTAGGAGACCACTCGTTTTTTGTCTGTGACATGAAGTTTCTCAGTTTTTGCTCCCTACCAAGTGTGGTTCTGCAGTATTTTGGCCAACAACGCCACCCATGTGATTCTGCCGGCTGGAGACACCTCACCAGCGGCACAATCACTAGTGTGACACGGCACTTTGGCTACATGCCGTAGTCATGCTCTGCTCCATTACTTCCCTGTAGAAATGATGGAGAAGGCCGACTACGGTATATAAAATTTGGAGACCATGATGGAGAAATATATTTTCCCCCTTCATTTCCACCCACGATCAAAGCTCTGGGTTCTCCATGCAAGGAGGAAATGTTTAGGAATCCTAAATTGCCAAAGAAATGCAGCTCTTTGGCCCTTGAACCAAATGATTAGATCGTTGATGTATGTAATGTACTGCAGACAGATAGTAAGATATGAGTACATACCTCAAGTAAATCATCCAGAAAGCTACAGGCTAATATATCTTGTATTTTGATCTTTCCTAAAAAGAAATAAAGAAGACACAATAGCTTAGTACGTAGCACTGTGATAAAGTTGCTGTCTCAACAGATATAAATAATCAGAAAGCATGACATTCTTATAAATTAGAGATGCACCGAAATTACATTTTTAGACCGAAACCAAAAAAATTGTCAGGCCGAAGATGACTTTTTCCCCAACATTTCTTATTAAATTGTATTTATTTTAATTTTTTTTTAATTTACTGTCGGGAGCTCTGGGAAATATCAGGGGTCTTAAGAGACCCCTGATATTTCCCTTTGAAATAGAAAAAGAGATTGTCCTCAATCTCTTATTCTGCAGCCCCTGTTATAAACAGGAAGCCTCTATATTGAGTGCTCCTGTCCATTTGTAAGCCGCTTTCCATCCTCACTTGCTGTCACAGGAGGCCGAGCTGGGCGGTGCGGGAGGAGAGCTCAGCCTCTTGACAGTTGACTCCTCCCCCACACCGCTCGGCATTCTGACTCTCCACCTGTCACAGGAGCAGAGTAGGGCAGTGCGGGAGGAGAGCTTGGTTCCTGTCTCCACCCACTGCCCCGCTCGGCATCCTGAAATCTTCTCTTGTCTCTGCTGGCCCCAGGTCTCTGTCTCCTCTGATCCCTGCTGCCTCTGCCGACAAGGGCAGGGGAGAGCAGCGGGGATCGGAGAGGACACAGACCGACGTCCAGTGGGGAGAAGGAGATGTACTGCATTTTCGACCGTTATGGTACTTTCGCCATTTTGTCCAAAGTTTCAATTGCGGCCTAAATGTTTTGGTGTTTCCCTACTTATAAGCAATTACTTCTGAAAGTTCTAGAATATTAAATATTCTGTCTAGTATTCCTGCTGACATTATATCCTACAAGTACAATGTCATACAAGATATAAAAAAAAGTTGGTGCATCACAAAAAGTATAAACATAACATGAAACATTGAAGTAAATACAGAATGTAATACAAAGAATGTAATCATATCAAGTGCATCTGAGTCAAATTAGGCTACATTATCAGAGCAATAGTTTATCAAGTGGGAACAACCCATGTCAAACTATGTGGGTGGCCAGAACACAGGTCATATTGGAATTAGTGCAAATTAGAGGGGTGGCTACTTTTGTTTCCCATGGTCCCTGTGTGTGTGTTGTAAAGTAGCCACCACTCCAAGATCACTCCTATGATAGACTAAAACTTCAATACAAATTAGTAAACGTGAGATTGTAGTCCATCACAGGAGCGAGCTTGGAGAGTTGACTACTTTACAACATACACAGGGACCATGGGGGAACAAAAGTAGCCACCCTCCAGAAGGAAGGACAGTGTCAGCACCAATTCAGAGAGGATTTGAGGATCTACAGCCGAGTGATACACAAATAAGATGATACATTTTTGTTAATAGGCAAGTTAGGTGAATGCATTTTAAGATGTAATTTCTGAATTTAGTGTCACTTTAAATAAAGATATATCCGATTGCTCTGGAATAG
>NW_017307270.1:245741-248706 GCF_000935625.1 Nanorana parkeri | reverse complement strand
CCCCCCCCCCAAAAAAAACCAAAAAAAACAGTGGTATAGTTTTATTATTCCATTACCTGTCCTTAAAGGATCAAGAAAGAAAAAGAATTTTCGGACAGCTGTACAAACATAGAAAGAATAAAAGGATTTCTCCAAACCGTCCAACTGAGGCAGAGTTGGAATAAGCTCAAGGATGTAATTCTCCAAATCCTGTCAGAGAATAACAACAAGCAAATCACTTGATTTCAACATCACTGGTAACAGAACATAGGGAAAATGTGCGGTTTTCACTCAGTCATCCGGTGGTATGTAAACAAAATATAATGTACAAGCTACTACTTACAGATTCTCTGAGGTATCCTTGCCCAGCCACATCATACAAGCTTAAACCTATCCTTGTCTGGTGCAGCCACACTGTGAGAAAGGATAATGCGCATTACAATGACTTCACTTTCCAACAAGGAATGTACAAGTAATAATTAGGGATGCACCGATATATCGGCCGCCGAAACATATCAGCCGAAAATGGCACTTTTGGCTAAATGCCGAAAGTGCCATTTTCCTTCCGATACATCGGCGCATCCCTGGTTTCTTTCCTCCCCACTGGGCACTGTTCTGTGTCCCAGCGGGGAGGAGAGAAAGTGACGGCCGAGCGCTGCGGGAGGAGAGCACTGTGAGCGACCGGCGTCTCTCCTCCCACAACGCTCAGCCGACTATCACATCCGGCAGAGCGGTGTGGGGGAGGAGGCAGCCCACGCTGTCACAGGAGGCTGGGCTTTCCTGTCTGCTCCGCTCGCTCAGCCTCCTGTGACAGCGTGTCAGAGAGGAGAGAGCAAACACTCAGGGACCAGTGATCGCTGAGTGTTTGTAGATAATTGAGGACATGGTATGTTGACTATATCCTCAATTATGAAAGAATGGGAAGTGATCTACATCACCTCCTGTTCATTCATAATTGTTGTTATAGTTTAACATACTATATAGTTAACATACTATATTCTCAAGTTATCAATGAACAGGAACACTCATAGAGGATTCCTGTTCATTGATAACAGGGGACACAGAAAAAGAGATGGAGGACTCTGTGTTCTCAATCTCTTTTTCTATTTTAAAAGGATAAAATATGATTGTGGATATAGTAAACACACTATGTTCTCATGTTATGATTCAACAGGAACACTCAGAGGATTCCTGTTCATTGATAACAGGGGATACAGAAAAAGAGATTAAAGGACCCCTAATATTTCCCCGAAGGCCCTAAAAAGTAAAACATTTAAATATTTAATAAAAAAATTAATGAATAAATACAAATACATATATTAAAAAAAAGTTGATAAAAAAATACATTAAAATATTTTAAAAATGTGAAAAAATTAAAATAAAAACATTTTCGGTTTCGGTCTGAGAAATCGATTTTTTTATTTCGGTTTCGTTTCGGTTTTTAAATTTCTATTTCGGTACACCTCTAGTAATAATAACCTTTCACATGATTTCTGACTGACATGGCTTTATGTTATTTCCATCCTAGCAAGATAACGCTATAGTGGATATAACAAAGTCCAGCGACAAAAATGGAATTACTGCACACAAAAAGCCTTAGACAAGACTATCATGCATAAAACATACATTTGTCACCAGCATATTGTACTTGTGGCATAGTTTTCATAGTTTTAAAGACAGTATGGAAATTGCTCTTGGTGGACAAATATTGTGTGATGGGAAGTGTATGGTTGATCAATTACACAGTTGCATTCCTTTTAAACACCTCTAGCAAATTTAACATAAAAACAGGGTTTCTAGGTTAGCACATAATGCAGTACAAGCTGAAGCTGCACAACTACATCAAAGTTATTTCCTTTTGGCCAGTCCCTTCTCTACCTTTCAAAATTACAAATGCTTGTATGCACATCATGTAATATATCCCCATTTATTTATATGGGGAAGCCATACTGACAGTGGCCTCAAATGGTCTCTCGCAGTACAGCTTTCTCATAGGAATAAATACGGCCACTTTGTGTATGTGCAGTACGAACCAACCATTTTCTTGAGGCTGTGCGGCTCTTAACAGGACTGCACAGTGAAGATTGTTGCTTTGGGGCTGAAGGTAAGTATTTTACCTAGTGGGCTGCACTCAGGGGGTGGGGGGGGGGAACATATTGTATGAAACTGTAAAGGTAAAGTACTACTTTAATTCATATAATGCAGGTCGCAATGTGAAGCTAGCGGTGTCCTGCACAGCGATCTCTGCGTAATGCTGCAGACAACAGTCTGAGATAGGAGAGCTCTGTCATTTGACCAGACAAACTGACATTGGGAGGACAGCTACAGAGGCAGTTAGAGTTATTTCTAACACCTTCAGTTGTAAACAATATCCTGATTTTTCATTAGATCAGCATCCCCCCATCAATTATTCATAAGGATATTCCCTCAAACTCACCTTTTCTCATTACATAGTTGAAAAATTGCATAATGGAAATCCTGCCATATGGATCATTGTGAACAAGTTTGCTGAACACTTGTGCAGTAAAAAATGACCTATGAGAAAGGAAGACATGTTGATATACTCAGTGTTCCAAAGTATAATAGAAAAACAATTGTGAATTGTTACCTCAGTGGTCCCCCGGTGTGACCTCTTCCCCCTTTAGGTTATAACCATTTATAGCAAAATCAAAGAACGAAAGAGTGGGGTTTTAATGAGAGGTATGACACCAACGCTTTTTCTATTTGGTATAAAAAAGTATTTATTCTACATATAATAAATATAAAAACATGTATACAAATTCATTGAATTCGACCTAGATCAAATACATCATAGGCAAAAATATAAAACCAAAAACGTCCTAACTCTCCATGTTTTCAATCCAATTCCTATTGCTAGTCATATACATTCAATTGGGAGATCCATATATCCAGTCCCCACGCGTTTCGCACGTTGCTTCCTCAGGGGAACATGGATTAGTCTAGCAAAAATATATATATATATATA
>NW_017307270.1:242102-244483 GCF_000935625.1 Nanorana parkeri | reverse complement strand
AGAACATATTGTATGAAACTGTAAAGGTAAAGTACTACTTTAATTCATATAATGCAGGTCGCAATGTGAAGCTAGCGGTGTCCTGCACAGCGATCTCTGCGTAATGCTGCAGACAACAGTCTGAGATAGGAGAGCTCTGTCATTTGACCAGACAAACTGACATTGGGAGGACAGCTACAGAGGCAGTTAGAGTTATTTCTAACACCTTCAGTTGTAAACAATATCCTGATTTTTCATTAGATCAGCATCCCCCCATCAATTATTCATAAGGATATTCCCTCAAACTCACCTTTTCTCATTACATAGTTGAAAAATTGCATAATGGAAATCCTGCCATATGGATCATTGTGAACAAGTTTGCTGAACACTTGTGCAGTAAAAAATGACCTATGAGAAAGGAAGACATGTTGATATACTCAGTGTTCCAAAGTATAATAGAAAAACAATTGTGAATTGTTACCTCAGTGGTCCCCCGGTGTGACCTCTTCCCCCTTTAGGTTATAACCATTTATAGCAAAATCAAAGAACGAAAGAGTGGGGTTTTAATGAGAGGTATGACACCAACGCTTTTTCTATTTGGTATAAAAAAGTATTTATTCTACATATAATAAATATAAAAACATGTATACAAATTCATTGAATTCGACCTAGATCAAATACATCATAGGCAAAAATATAAAACCAAAAACGTCCTAACTCTCCATGTTTTCAATCCAATTCCTGTCTTCACAATTAGTCACCAGAAAGAAATGTGCTCTTGGCGGCTATGCCGGACAGAGAGAGCCCCATCACCACCGTCACCCCTACACCACAACCGCCTATCACTTACCACCCAATAAGATGTTTGAATATAGACAGGGTTCCCTAGATCGAGTGTAGACATGGATTAGAATCCCGACGTAACCACTCTGTCCAGGGGTCAGTTTGGGGGCCCTGGGGCCACGAGAGAGGGGACTCCAGGAATGGTTGCAGATAGAGGGTCAGCTGTGCTGAAGAATTGGTTTTGCTGTTAAATTCACATGTATGGAGTCATATATCCCACCATGCATTCTCACATCCACATATGTGCATGTATGCATGTCCATAGTAATGGATGCTGCATAGGTGGGAGCCCAAATAACATTTGATGTAGCGTATACAGTAGTGAACCAATATGCCATCCATACTGTATGACCATATGCGAGTCTATTACAATACATTTCTCAGAGATGATGTCCCATTGTTCAGATAAGTGATATAATAAATATAAAAAAACATTTTTGTATGTAGAATACTTTTTTATACCAAATAGAAAAAGCGTTGGCGTCATACCTCTCATTAAAACCCCACTCTTTCGTTCTTTGATTTCCAAAGTATAATAGAATGAATCTAGGGAAAATATAGTGTGCAAGCATAAGTTAGCAAAACATATGGGTGAAAGGAAAAGTTTATTAAAATGTTGTACTCGCCTGCATTTCGGTCCAGCCTTTTCCCCAACAGTCTGGAAGTTGGTATAGTTAATCATGGCTTCATCCCCAATCATAGGAGGTGACTGATGCTTGTCCAAGAGGAACCACAGATTCTTTGCAGAATAAATAAAAAAGCAAAGTGAACACATAATACATTAATTATGAGCAGACGACGTGTGTGAGGAGATGATATGATATGATATGATAGATAGATATATATATAGCCAGATTATTATGACCACCTGACGTTTGTAGGCAAATTAGCTATAATTTCGCACTGAAGTTGCTAGAGGGCCAGACCATTATAAATAGGGAAGCAGGTTGTTTACCACAACATTACCACGAAGATATGGGTAAACAGCGCGATTTAACAGCCTTTGAACGTGGGATGATTGTTGGCGCTCGGAGCCATGAAGCGAGTATCAGCAAAACAGCAGAATTTGTTAAATGTTCAAGAGCAGCTGTTGTTAAAGTGTTTAAAGACTGGACTGTCAGTCAAAAATCTGGGTCTGAACGTGCGAATTGTGGCCGGCAGCGGCTAGTCAATGTTAGGGCAGAACGGAGAGTGGCAAGACTGGTTCAAGACAACAGAAGGGCAACAGTGCATCAAATTACTGCAGATCTTAATCAGGGATCCTCTCAAATGATCTCTGACCGCACTGTTCGCCGTACACTGCATCGTAAGGGATATGGCACACCTTTGCTGTCTGCAGTTAACAAGACAAAACATCTCCAATTCGCACAGGAACACAAGGATTGGACAGTCGAGCATTGGAAAAAAAGTAATGTGGTCCGATGAATCACGTTTCCAGTTGCATCATACACATGGCAAAGTGAGAATTTGGCAGGAACAGCATGAAAGCATGCACCCCACATGCATGAGTACAACCCTTCAAGCTGGTGGGGGCAGTGTTATGGTGTGGGGCATGTTTT